>NC_081158.1:339019-395511 GCF_012432095.1 Onychostoma macrolepis | reverse complement strand
TTACATCATATTACCTCTGTCTTTGTCCCGTTTTCTTCTTCTCTTCTTTTTTTTCTTCCCTGGGCACCAGAGGGCTTCGGTCTTTGACATTGTGATAGATGTTCACTAATAAATGATCACAATCAGGTAACTGATGTAACGTTATGTGAAGTGCGGCTGCGTGGGGGAAGATTGATCATGAGTCGGGAGAGCAATAAATAGTTATGTTTTTGTGGGACGATCTCTTTTCGTAATATTTTAAATTCATAGTATTTGTAATTAGAAAAAGTAAAAAAAAAAAATTGTTTTGGCAACCCTAGGGATTGCCGACGCCTCCAGCATTTGCCTGTTCCGCCTATGCCACAGGCCGGCCCTGCGAAACCTTTTAACAAATGCAGGAAAAGCTGAAGAGGCTGGAGTCATCTTGCAAAGTCTGTCAACCTCTCCTTAAGGCCCTAGAGGAAGGAATCATGAAGCACTTTGCAGAGATCATGAAGGAACCAGAACTCGTTGCTGCAGCTATACTGCTCCCAAAATGCAGAACCTCCTGCACAACTGAGCAGAGCATCTTGACAGGTGGTAATGCATATTCCTAAATTTCCTACAGTCTACCAGTCCAGATTTTCTAACTTCTAAACTGTAACTCAACACTAATAAAACACAAACAGAAAGCGAAACAATCTTATCTCAAAGTCAAATAAATAACTTTTGAATTGACAGACATCGGATTAAACTGTTCAAATCTGCACAGGACTATAGACCATGTTGCACTCTTCTTCACATCCATGAAGACAAGACAAGGGTTGTAGCTAAACTCTTCAGGATAATGGGTCCCCAGGAACAGGTTTGAAGACCTCTGACCAACAGTGTTCAGTATATCAAGAGGTCATCTTCTGGCATAGAAGCACTTTGTTGGAGTCTACAAGAATGTGCATTATTCTGTGAAACTTTACCGTCTCTCTACGTGTACAATTTGTTTTGCATTTCATTTTTTAACTGCTGCAACCAAAGTACTAATTTTATCAGCTGTCAGTTTTTTTCAATGTGCAAACAGGGAGAAAAACCTGCCACATTAATTTAGTAGTCCATTGTGAGATGTGGCCAAGGTATTAAAAACGTTCTTGAAACTGTGAACATCATGTATTTTATTATTATTATTTTTTTTTTTAAATGCTGTGCTTTGCCTAAAATCTTGTGGTCCAACAGTCTGACATAGGCCCAACGCAACAGATTAAATGTGGATAATGCTCAGTGTATAATTCAGGAAATGTGTTGAGCAACAAGTTCCTGTGATCCATTAGTTTTCTGGGCGATAGACTACTCTCCCAAAATTGATTTTTACACCCTTTTTCATAGCTTTTCCAGCCGATTAAGATTACTTTTTTTTTTGGTGAAAATTCCAATTTCGCAGCACATGCACTGCATAGTGCTGGAGAAGGCCAAGGGAGACTTCTTAAAGGTCATTGGCAAAGTCTTCCCAGTTAAAGACTTTGGAGCTGAACTGAAGCTGAGTGCCTCTTGGTTTTATATTATCTTGAGGCTGTAGTCATCTTGAAACACCTCCAGCGACCAGGTGTTATTGAGCACATGATGGTAAATGTTATTTCATTGTTAGAAAATCTCAGACACTTTTTTTACCCGTATTACCCAGTGTTGTATTCTTGTTTTGTGCAGATGAGTGAGTGGGAGTCAAGAAACCCAAAACCAATGCAACTGTGGTTGGTGTAAAAAAAAAAACGTAAGACTGGTACATAACAGGTGGCCACGTTTGCCCTGTCTGTGTACAGGAGGCTGTAAGTTTATCAAATTTAGATTATTTTTTAGCTTACTTTTCCAGCCTGAACATGTTTAAAAGCAGAACTGCATTTTTATTCCTATTCTTTCTCTGCCAACAGTGGTTTGGCATGTACTGCAAGAATGTAAGGCCGTCTTTCCTCAGCTATGGAAGACAGAAGAGGTCTTAAGGTGATGTTCAAGACCAGGACCGCTTTTTCATTTCCAGTGCAGGGAAGGCTATCTACAATGCTTCCAGTGACCTCAACCGGCTTCATAAGTAGTTAGTTAACCATCATGACCCCTTCAATATGTACTTCTTTCATTAGATTTATTAGGTCTTGTATTAAATGTTTTGTAGATATGGGCTGAAGCCGGTGACCAGCCAGATGGCGAGGAAGATATTTGAGACAGTCACCAAATGTCTGGGAGACACTGAAAAGAGTTCGGTGTCAGAATATCTCATTCCACTGCCACAACAGAGAAACATTACCGCATGAGGCAGCCCCAAAATGTGGCAATGGCTTGTGGACTGTTGTGGCAGCTGGTTTGTGATTTAGTGTAAGCATGGTTTTATTACCATCCACACAAATGATTTATTTACATATGACTGACTGAACTATGAAAAAAGTCAGCTGGTTCCACCACTCACACTTAAGGCACTGGCATTAATGCCCCTGAAGAGCAGATGTCTGCACAGACAGCATCTGACACGCTTTTCCGCACACACTTGGTGACATTGGACGGGGAAGTTCCTGACACTCCAGAGGCAGCTCTGTGAACGCTGGATTAAAGCACAGATGAAAGAGCGAGTGAAACATGTCCATTGTCATTGAAAAAGATTTGGTTTTAGTGACTGATAACGCATCCAATATGGCTGTTGCTGCTGAACTGGGTAAATTTCCACATGTGAAGTGCTATGCCCACATGCTAAACCTGCTAAAAGTTGCCCACTATGTCAAGGCTACTGGGGAGGGTAAGACGTATTACTACATTTATCCACCATAGTACCATTGCAAAATACCAGCTTGATGAGAAGAAGCTGCTTGGTCTTCCGAGACAAGCTGAAAACAGACGGGAGCACCAGGTGTAATAGTGCGTATGGTTGACCGGTTTCTGGAGCAACAGCCAGCAGTCTGCGTCTCGTTACTGTCTTCTCAGGTAAAGAGAGGAGAGTCTGACATCTGCACACTCAGTGAAACGGACATCTCAAATGCAGAGGATATTATCAAGGCCCTAAAGCCAATGAACGATGCAACTACTCTCATGTCAGAAGAGAGCAGCCCCATCTGTTTGATTGCTCCTTTGAAGCTTAACTCATCCAGGACACTAAGGACAGTATTGGAGAGTCTTCAATGGTCCGGGAGATAAAGCAGGGCATCAATGGGGACCTCAGCAAGAGATACATTAGTGAGAAAGAGAGATAGCCTCTGCTCTGGACCCACGTTTTAAGGGCCTGCCTCTTCTTCCTGAGGAGAGAGTGAAGACGTACCGAAGAGTGGTTGCTGAAGCTGCATCTCTAAAGGTAATTCTGCCATTTTACTTTATGTAAAACGTCACTCTGGGCTTAAAATATTTAATTCTAACAATACAAGGCTTTTCATATCGAATAGAACAAGTTGTGCTTTAATAATTTTTTGCGTATATGGTTTGGATTGACAATATTGATTTAAAAATGTCTGGTTTTGGTGTTTACCTGTTCTTCTCATTGTGTTTACCTACAGCAAGAGAGCAGAACAGGAGGAAAACCCAGAGCACAACACATCGAGGGAAGATACCCCGACCACTGCACACAACAGGAGGATGTTGGGTGATCATGAATGAATGAATGAATGAATGAGGCATTTATATAGCGCTTTATTGTGTATTGCAATACACCCAAAGCGCTTTACAATCATGTGGGGGGGGTGTCTCTCCTCAACCACCACCAGTGTGCAGCATCCACTTGGATGATGCGATGGCAGCCACAGCACAACGGCGCCAGTGCGCTCACCACACACCAGCTACAGGTGGAGAGGAAAGAGAGAGTCATGGAGCCAATCAAGTGGATGGGGATTATTGGGAAGCCATGATTGACAAGGGCCAGTGGAGGGAATTTGGCCAGGACACCGGGGTTACACCCCTACTCTTTACGATGAGTGTCATGGGATTTTTAATGACCACAGAGAGTCAGGACCTCGGTTTAACGTCTCATCCGAAAGACGGTGCTCTTTTTACAGTATAGTGTCCCCATTACTATACTGGGGCGTTAGGACCCACACAGACTGCAGGGTGAGCACCCCCTGCTGGCCTCACTAACACCTCTTTCAACAGCAACCTAGTTTTCCGAGACACCCCTCGCTGCAGACTGTAGCGCGGTGACGTCAGGTACCTACGTCAGGTATGTGTTTACCGCGCATGCGCAGAGTGACGTATGGTATGTCTATGACACGCATGCGCATTGCGTGTGTAATTTGCATTACGTGGTGACGGTAGGTGTTTTAGCGTCGTGCGTGATGTAACACGTCATAAAAACGCACGTGCATACTTAACAGAATACTCTAATAAAATGTAAAAGTATTAAGAATGCTAAGGTGGAAAAAAAATAAAACAATAAAATGTAATACAGCACATATACATGATTTTAACCATGTCTCATCTCAGGTAAAATGATACGGAATTACAGAGTTTATTCTGTAATATCTGTGTATTTATTAACATTCTGTTGCACTTTACTTCACTGTGTATATTGTAATATTACCCTTTAACGGCGCCTTATATATTTCTTATTAGGCTAGTCAACATTACAAAAGATAACTTCGGTCGTCAGCTCTAGTGGCGCAGATGGTAACACGCGTGGATTTCACATTTTGACGCGATCGACCCAGGTTCGAATCCGCCTTTTAGCAAAGTTTTTTCTCCCTTTTCAAAGTTCAAATCAGATCAAAAAAGCATTTATTTTCAATAAAAATTAAGGAAATAATCAAAAGGTTGTGAGGGAGGGCTTTATTGTCCCAATAAGGTGATATCCATTTAATAATTTTAATTAAAATTATAATTTACACTCAATAAGTTATTATTGAATACTGTTTTATATTGTAGTACAATACTGAGGTACAGGTAATTACCACTGTTTGCAATAAGTAGTTTAAATAGCAGAAAATCCTGCTATCACTTAGTGCAAATAGCTGCTGCCTTTCTTATTTTAATCTGTCCTCTGTCATGGTTCTTGTTTATTTATTTATTTAGTATAATTTTGGCAATTCTGCATGTGAAATATTTAAGCCAACAAAGTAATTTTAAATTCAATTGACTACATACAGTATATTTTCAGTGTCTGCATCCTATTTTATGCATGGTGCCTCCAAAAAACCAAACTGATAACAGTGATCTTTTTTATTATTATTTCAAAGAACAAAACAGAAAATATAATTGTATATACAAATATAGATTAAGACCATAGACTATAAACATGACACATGAGAAAGAAAAAAAAATTGCATCTACTCATTCTGAAATTCACCTCCATCACTGATAAAACAATCAACCGAGCAGTAGCCCTCAAATTCTTTGAATGAATAAAACCCACACAGGACTCCCCTCCTGTCATTCCTGACATACCTAGGTGTGCAGTCTTTAAATACAGTATCTCACTGCACCGTAGGCACTGGGTCTGTGAATACGGCACCCGGCACTCCTGTCTGTATTGTGCAGAAAATGCACTCCAGTTCACGACACCTAATTTACATAAAATATTAAATCATTTTGAGGAAAGGCAAAAGAGCCATACAAGGAAAATATTTTAAATGTATTTTTAAATATTATAGGATGGTGTTAGAAAAAGAGTGTTGTTTGCTTTGTATGTAAAGTAACAAGACGGCATATACTGTTCTTGCATGTCACTATATCGACGAGAAGTGGCATCTGGAAAGTCGCATTCTGGCAACAGAGGAATTTGACAGTCATCTAAAAAAACCAGCGAAAATATCCATGATCAAATAACCACTGTGTTAATGAGTTATGGAATAACAGCAGACAAAATTGTTTTTGTCAGTGACTAGGGCCCAAACATTAAGGCTGCACTTCGGACCTACCACTGGGTTCCGTGCTCCGCACACACGCTGAACACGGTGTTAAGACACACGTTCAGTGAGAGGAATGCACCAGAAGGCATCAAAGACGTGCTGGAAATGATAGATAAGTGCAAAAGCCTGGTGACATTTCTGAAGAGAACAGGTGCTGTTGCAAGTTTAGCGCACGCTGTCATTCAAGAATGTGAAGTTCGATGGAACAGTAAAGTCGACATGATGGAATCTATACTAAAACAGTATAGTGACATCAGACAGCTCCTGGAAGACAAAGGCCAGCTGCATCGGATGGAGGGCATCTTTCAAGACCAGCTCATGCACTTGATTGAATTCCTCACTCTCTTCAAATTAGCCATTAACGAGCTTGAAGGAGAAAAATACCCAACAATTCACATGGTGTTACTCTGGTTTTTCAAACTTAAGAGACACTGTGAGTCCAAGTTTGGAGATCCATCATACATAGTCCTTCTCCGTGCTCGCGCATCCAGCCTGCTTGATGAGAAGATGCTCCTAACTTCCACACACAAGGTCGGCACTTTTCTCTGTCCCAGATTTAAATCACTGAAAATGTTGACTCCAGACAGGAGGTGAAGAGACGTGTGCGAGAGCTTATAAGTGAAGAACCCAGTGTCAGCCAGAACGCAGAAGGCACCTTTCTCTCCTCACCAGCGGCAGAACAAGGTAGTCAAAATTGTATTAAAAATTGTAAATAATAAATTAATTATTACGTTTTAAAATTATTGCAGCGGAACATGGCAGCGGACGAGCGAAAAAGCAGAAGGTGGACTTTGCAGAATGGGAAGAAGAGACACCCAGAATGATGGATGAAGTGGAAGAGTACTGTTCTTCAAACTTTCAGTTAGACGAGTCCTCACAGGAAAATTTGCTTTTGTTCTGGGAGAAACAAGATCGCTTATTCCCACGACTGCAGCGCCTTGCTAGGACAATCTTGTGCATTCCTGCAACAAGCGGTGCAAGCGAACGCTCATTTAGTGCAGCAGGCTGCGTTTCAGAGGCATTTACATTTACATTTATGCATTTAGCAGACGCTTTTATCCAAAGCGACTTACATTGCATTCAAGTTACAGTTTCTACATTTTATCAGAGGCGAGGCGGAATCGTCTGAATCCTGGTACAGTAGATGCAATTCTGTTTTTGCACAGTGCAAAGGAAAAGGCCAAGTAGCTAATCCTACAACATGGCATTTAGGCTGAATTGGCACCGTTTTGTTATCTATAGGCCTTTGTTCTATATCTGTTGCAGTATAATATTCCAAATTATTTGAACAGACAGGGCTAGAACATTTACCGTTATCCAGTCATTTGTGTGTGTCTGTGTGTTGCAGTGACAGAAACGGCGATATTCAAAGTCTTAAGGGAGTGAAGCCTGTGTTTATTTTATTAAGAAAATGTAGGCTAATCTGGCCAAAGACAAACTTTTGTTTTATAAATAAATGTTTGTTTAAAAGCATTTTACGATCAGCGTATTATTTTACTATCAGAGATCGGCAGATTAGTTCTAACGTCACTGAATCTGATAACATCATGCTTAAAACAAAGAATTAGAGTAGTTAAAGTGACGATCGGGTGCGGATATCTATATCAGACAAAATTATACGTTGGGCGGGTGGCGGGTGGATAATTTATTTGAAGCAGCGGATGCGGGTGACATTTTAGCTCATCCGCACATCTCTAATGCACAGATTTAGGCTTTACGAAATAATATCCCATACTTCCCAACAAAAAAAAGCAGAATGCTCTGTTTTACAATAATTCCTATTTTGAGTAGAGCTGTTCTTCTCTATTTCTTTGTGAAGCATGCATTGGCCGTAAACACTATGGTTAGGCCCGGCAAAATGTTTCTGCCAGTATTTCCTCAAATTGCAACACTGTTGGGGATTTTGTCTGGGGACAGATAGCAATAGGCCAATGTTAATTCTTCATTCCGGCTCTTGATGATGTTGGTCACTTCATCTAGTTTCTTGCGGAAAGTTTTTATGGCTTCCTTCACTGGTTGCTCTGTGAAGTACATATCTGGATACATGCCTAAGAACAGCTGGGGGGAAAAAAAGGTCTTCAGAAAACAGAACAATATTTTTCGTTCTTTTTACAAGATAAACTGACTCGCCTCTAAACTCCGCCCCCTCATTACTGTCAATCACTCAGACAAGCTTATAAAACACCCCAGAAAAGAATGTTCTCATAACATGGAAATATCTGGAAGTATTTGCCGTGTTTCTTTAAAGAACTTGTAAAATTATGTGGAACATGATTAAAATTGCACTACAAATCAGAATCAATGCAAATGATTGATCAGCAAGTCATGTCACTTCATCTCACCAAAATAATTTACCCAATTTCAGCTTCATTTTATAAGTTGCACAAGATTCAACTTGTAATATTTTTTTTAAGATTTAAAAGAATAAATCAATATGATTTGTACCGCCAATTTGATTTTACTACATTTTTAAATTGGATAAAGGTGGCAATTTGTTATTGTGAACTGACAACATTAGCGTGAGTCAACAGAACTCTTCCTAATGTTGTTACAACTACATAATCACAATACTTTGAACTGTTTTCTTACTATCCCCTCAGTGACCTTAATCAAAACATTAATGATTTAATTACTTAATTGTGCCAATGCTGTACGTGATCCAGCAACAACATTTTACTCTATTTCTAAATCATTTCTTTAAGATAAATGGTCCTTTCTATAACTTTTAGATATTTTAGTTCAAAACTATCCAGACACATGGGACATGCACAGACCAACATTAGAGAAGAGCAGAAGATTGCCTGTTAAGTTTTTGTGCTGAGGAAGGATTGGGAGAAATGTATTTCACTACAGAATACAGGGTGTAGAATGTCATTTGTAACATATTCTGGTAGATTACTCAAGGTAAGTAACAATTTAAATACTAGATTACTATTAGATTACTTATTCTACACGGTTTTACATTTGAATTTAAAATGAATCAGTGTGGCACCCCCGGTTTCACAGACAAGGCTTAAGCCTAGTCCCAGACTAAAATGTAAGTCTGAGCTGTTTCAACTGAAATAAACTTGCACTGACTGATCTTAAAATATATCAGTGCCTTTGTTTTGTCTCAAGATGCACCCCAGTAATGTTTTTTTCAAAGCATGTTTATAAAAATGACTTAAATGTCCTAATTGAACTATGGCCTAATCCTGGCTTAGTCTAAGCCCTGTCTGTGAAACCGGGCTCTTGTGTACTAGTAGACGTTTCATCCTTTACTAGGATTTATACTTGACTACAAAAGAACGGCGCTCCTAATATTTAGTATTTTAAATACGAAACAGCATTAAATGAATACACTGCAAAAAATGCTTTTCTTACTTGGATTTTTAGTCTTGTTTCCAGCCAAAATATAAAAAAATTCTTAAATCAAGAAGGATTTTCTAGACAAGTAAAAATTATTGTCTTGTTTTCAGAAAAAACAAGTCAAAATGAAGTGAGTTTTTGCTTGAAACAAGAAAAATAATCTGCCAATGGGGTAAGAAAAATAATCTTATGTCAAACAGAAAACAAGATTATTTTTCTTGTTTCAAGCAAAACTCACTTCATTTTGACTTGTTTTTCTGAAAACAAGACAATAATTTTTACTCCGCTCTTTTGTAGTCAAGTATAAATCCCAGTTTTGAAATTAATTTTTGCTTAAATACACCTCAAAACATCATCTTTGGCATATGTTTTTAACCCGTAAAAAGTTAGCTAGTAAAAAGTTAATTCTTTTTCACATTGATTTAGACTAGACTGCTGCCATGTTCTTTACAATTTCAAGTGAAAAGTAGATGTGAATCAGACATCAAACCTCATTCTTCTCGGTCCGAGTGAGGGACCAAACTGTTCCCAGAACCTCGCTGGAACAACCATGGTCAGGCAGACTCTCCATGATATACTCCATCATATCCTCTTGGCCCTTTTTTTGAGGAGGTGGCTTGCGCATGGTGGAAGGACTGTTGGGGATCCAGCTGTACCAGTCAAACTGGAACATAAACTCTCACATATTAGCTTACAGATGTTATCCAGAATTTTGCCTAGCAATTTTAAAGGGTTAGTTCACCCAAAAATGAAAATTATGTCATTAATTACTCTCACGACGCATACGCTTGCTTCCGCGTCATGTGAACGACGCATGCGCAAGACAGTAACTCGGGAAGAAGAATTGCTGAATAAATTGTTGTTATTGTTTTCTTTGCGCACAAATTATTTTTGTAGCTTTGTAAAATTACGGTTGAACCCCTGACGTCACATGGACTGTTTTACAGATGTCCTTACTGTTTCTGAGCCTTGATCGTGTAAGGACCCTTGCTGTCTATGGAGGGTCAGAGAGCTCTCGGATTCCACCAAAAATATCTTAATTTGTGTTCTGAAGATGAACGGGGGTCTTAAAGGTTTATAACGACATGAGGGTGAGTAATTAATGACAGAATTTTCATTTTTGGGTGAACTATCCCTTTAAACACTTTTGCCGTGTGTGTAACCTCACCTGTCCAAAGTTGACAGCACCATGTTGTGCTGAAGCTGTGAAAATCACGACAGTCAGGTACTCGACCAACTTCTCTCGAGATTTCAGAGACTTTGGAAAGCCTGTGAACAGTGGCAGTATGCATTTAACTTGTGTACACTTTTAAAGGTGAATTGATACACACAACGATGCATACTGAATATACATCACAAACAATCATGCATGCTTTCACAGACAAACACACACTGACACTTTGATAAGTTGAACCTGTACTCACTGTCAGAATTATTTATGCCGAAGCAGGCATCCTTCACAAATCCTTGAATCTCCACATCTTGTTGAACCGCCTTATTGCTGTCATAGTAGATCATGACCACAGCAGAAACAAAGCTACAGAGAGATAGAAAGAAAGAAAAAAAACTCTGGGTATCAAACATTTTTATTGGCACATATGTGGACTAATTTGTACTTTTGCACAGTACAGGATCTAAACTGTTGCTACCCTACCACCTACCTGTGTATTTCCTCCCAGATCCTCATGCCATCGTCTCTATAATAGTAGTTGGGCACATCTTCCATTCCTCGAGCTTTTATGTCCTCAGGGAAGCACAGGGACTTGTAGGTTAAAGTCTCCATGGCATTTTTCATCAGTTTCTCCATCCCAGCTCCACTGATGCTACTAATCTTTGGATACCAAGAATACAGTTAATCTTTTGCCTAAATATTTTCAGAAATTAACTAGACTGTAAGCATTTATTTAGGCTACTCAAGTGACCATCTAGGGGATAATGGGTGAAGTTTTATTCTGGAGGATGTTTTTGCATTTCTAGATATTTAGGAGCTACACAGGTATGCTGGTTTACACAGTCTATTAAAGTGAACACCAGCCGACTAAATGCAATTAAGCCTTTGAAAGTTTTGTCATGATGAAGATTTGTTAATACCGTGAGCGTCTTTAAACCTATATCACAGACAGAAATTATAGCTTGCCAGACAAAGCCAAAATAACCAAATATGAATAGAATTGCTTTGGATTCTAACAAGATGCTGTTTATGTATAGATATATTAAATTAGCTGTGAAGCTACCTTGCTGAAGACCCCGCCTTCACTGATGAGGTTTTCACGGGCCTTTGCATTGATTGCAATTGTGAAACGAACATGAGGTATCAGTAACTGTAAGAAGCAAATTATGCATTTAAACGTGCATTAAATCATTTAAAAAATATATTCAAAAAGCATAATGTGAAATAGCAAAAAGTGGTTTTCATGTAGTGCTCTGGAGGCTTTTGGTTAACATTAAACCATGGTTGAAAAAAGGCAAGCAACCCTTCATCAATAAACTGACATACATGAAAGCACAATCTCCAGTTTAGCACTGAATCTAAATATCATGACTGAAATACAGGTACCTTGTATACGGGATGGACGGCAGAAAGCTGTCTGTACATGGCTATTTCAAAAACCTCTGCCAACAGATGTGTCTTGAGAAGGTGTGTGACCAACTGGTGTACAATGAAGTCTGAGGATTTTACCCACATCTTGGCAAGCATCCAGTCATATTTATTATCGCTTGGGAGAAAGATTGGACTCATTTCCCCTGGGGTTTGACTGAGCTGATTCAGATATAATAAAGGCAAACAGGACATTTTTATTTACTTCACTGCAAAAGGACTTTTGGTTTCACTTTATTTTGATGGTCCTCTTAACACATTCTATTGACTATAAGTAATGTTGCACCTACATTTCTACTGACTCTCATTAGAGTGTTAGTAGTGTATTAGTTGACTGGTAGGGTTAGGGTTAGATTAAGTTGACACGTTCTTGTAAAGTTACTTATAGTCAGTAGAATATCTGTTGGGAGACCAACACAATAAGGAGTGAGTAGATATGAAGCAGACAGTCTACTAATGCTCTTATGAGAGTTTGCTGACATGTAGTTGCAACATTACTTAGTGTCAATAGAATGTTAGAAAGGGACCATCAAAATAAAGTGTTACCGGACTTTTATTTTTAGTTCATTTATGTTTTCATTTGATACCATTTCTATATGAGACAGATACCTGAATGGCGATTGGCACAATTTGGTTCAGATTATTCTTGTACAGTAGGCAGATGGGTGCAGTCAGATAGCGCTGGCTGCTAGATGCTGGCACTCCCTTCAGTATTTCATAATCTGCTATGTAGATGTTTCCTGCCTGTAAACATGATCATAGGTGTATAGTTTAGAACAAATGGTTTGTAGGTTAAAACAACACTGATATGAGTCTTTTATATAAACTAAAACAGGGTTGCCCACACTTTTTTGTGTGGGGATTTACTTTTCAAATGAGAAACTCACCAAGATCTACCAAGTGAAAAATAAATAAATAATAAAATGCATGTAAAATAAATAGGCCTAAATAAAAAAGCTTGTTTGGATGTTTCTTTATATTGCATTAATTAAATTTTTAATCATAAAAAAAAAATAATAATAATGTTCAATTCTTAGTACCCCTATAGAACCGTGCCTGCATTTACCTAAAGCAGTGGTTCTCAACCAAGACCCCCTCCTCTCCAAATCAATACTGCAAGCCCAAACTTTTCTATTCACTAAAACCTGTATTTTCATATAATTTTTTTTTAAACAACGCGAATTCAAGATTTGAAAATTCAAACATACTTTGCAAAAAACGTAAAAGTATGTATATTCTGAACTCTGATCTGAAGGCGACTCGACGCCACAGTGAATAGTTCCTCTGTCAGAACAAGCTGTTTGGAGCGTTTGATGCCCGTATGTACACGAACACCACTGATCCTCACAAACTTCTCCAAAACACGAGAGCATCAGTTATAAAACACTCGCTGTGTTCAACTACGTGAATATATTGAGCTGTTTTCAAGCAGAAATATGATGTTATAGTGATCATTGCGCCGAGAGCACATACATGGTTCGTTTGCGCATCAAATAACGTACACAACGCGTGCCTAATGCACGATCCTGTATGTCACTGTAATCATCTTTAACTTGATTACAATCATCATCCATTAAAACTTTAGGCTACTAGTGTGACACTGGCTTCTTTTATCCAGCCCAGAGCTGTAGTTTGCGTATCACATGCTCATACAGCGGTTTTGAGCCGCCGTTCAGTCTGTATTTCACACAGCACGATGAGGAACGGTTTGCTGCTCTGAAACACAGAATATCACAGAATACGTAGAGAGGTGGTGTTATTTATATATATTTTTTTTACTTTATTTAACATATTAGTCATAACATTAGTGAATATTATATTACAGTTTTAAGTTATCTCGCGCCCCCCGGTAAAGAACCACTGACCTAAAGCGTGATCTACTAGCATTGCCTTCGCGATTGACTGGTAGATCGCGATCGACCTATTGGACACCCCTGAACTAAAATATGTGACGGAGGTCACAACACAAGCAAATCTTGGATTCGATAATTGACCAGCTGTTCAAGTGATTTATGTCTTACTGTTTCTGACCTGTAATTCCTCTTGTAGTGTGACTCCTCTCCTCAGACAGCCCTCGACCATCTCATGTGTGACTGGAAATTTGTCTGGAAGCTTTGTGCACTTCCTGATCATGACAGGATTGCAGCCATTCAGAAACTGATAGCCAAACATGTAATCCTTATTCCAGTATTTCACCAATTCCTCTGTCCAGATTACAAAAGAGAAACTTGAGTCGAAATTTACTGGTTTCCCACAACAACAAGCAATCATCTTGTAACCATGGTTTCCTGAAAAGGGAACCCCTGCGTGGGAAGTCGAATGCCTCATCGTCTCCCAATTAGGAACCGAAATAGATAAATATTAAGTCTGCTTTTTAAAACAAAGAAAATAATCAATGCAGGAGAATAGTATGCGCAAACAGCGTTATATTATATTGTATATTAGTGCAGTGTGTGCATGCTAAAAAAAACAATGAATTGATATGAAATTTGTGACACAAACGCACACGTCAACCTGATTGCTTTATTTAGTGTTCATGTAAACACTACGTTCAGATTCACGACATTTGAGGTGTCCATGTAAACTTATCCATTGTTTTGTTCGGGTTTGCTTTATAGCTTCCTGGTCATGATGTCTATAGTGGTAAATAACTTTGGTGATATTGTATAAATGTTGATAAACGTATTGTGGAATGACAGCGTTTCCATTAACCGATGTTATGCGACTAAAACGTAATTTTTTTTCTCGCGCGATAGGTCATGGCGATGGATTTTGGCTATAATTAATCGAAAGAGGCAATCCAGAAACGTGTGTGACACGGCTCGTATAAACCCAATCATTGAGAGAAATGCTCAACTGAAATCTACAATGATTGATCACAACACAATGATTATTATCATTGTGATTATTTTTATTATCGATTGTTGTTATTGTTACTATAATATTACTACTATTTTAAGTCATTATTCACAATGATTTATTTTAATCAGTTTGACTACCTTTTTACTTGCTCTATTATTACTGTTACTTTATTTTGTTTTGTTTTGTTTTATTTTAATATTTATTTTATTTTATTTTATTTATAAAACAAGTTTTTGCCTCCAGATAAACAGCAGTACTGCTTAATCGCCGATCATATAAAAATGTTAAATATCAGCTTTTGGAATATTCAGGGTTTCTGCTCTAAAACATTTGGATTAAAAAGCACAAACACAGATTTTTTAAATAGCATCACAAATGTTGACATCCTAATTCAGAAAGTTACTCTGAAATCATAGTGCCCTCCTGGAAACTCAACTCAATACATCGTGGTAGAGATTCTGGAGGTTTAGTCATATGGATAAAAATTACCTTGCCCCTTTTACATCACCAGTACAGCAAGGCAAAAATCACATTTGGTGAAAATTGGATAAAAGCTTTGGAATCCTAGAAAAAGACCTTTTAATCTGTGGAATTTATATTCCTCCATCAGATTCCCCATACTACGACGACGAAGTATTTTACACTTTACAGGTAGAAATTAATCAATATCAAACTCTGGGGAAAATTTTACTATGTGGAGATCTAAATGCTCGAATTGGTTCAGAATTAGACTATATTGATAACTTGGGAGATAAACATCTGTTCACACATTTACCCCAAGATCTCTTCAGTACTCTACCTAGAAGAAATAACCAGGATACTGGAGTCAATAGGCATGGGAAAGAGGTAGCTCACCTTTGTCAAACTTTAGGTCTTTATATCCTCAATGGTAGAATCAAAGGAGATTCCTGTGGACAATTCACCTATAGCTCAAATCTCGGCAACAGTGTTGTAGATTATGCCATATCAAATATAAGCCCCTCCCATTTCAGTGCACTTACTGTCAAAGCTCAGTCACCCCTGTCTGATCACAGCCAGATCAATCTTTGCATTAAACGTGAAAATCATAAAAAACACAAAGATCCAGTCAACTCAGAAATGAAGTGTTAGCGTTAGTTCTGGCAGGTCACGTGAGTCAAGCTTGCGTCAGCTGATCGTATCTACCTATAGGAATACAACACCTATCGCGGCATTCCTATATAAGCTCTATTTCCGCTTGCTCAGGAGCAAATCACCCTCCTCCATCCCCAACTCCTCCTTTCGCACAGTCAGGACTTGTCTTTGTGATATTCCTTGCTGAATCAGATTTAAATACGCTTAAATATCATTAAGTACATTAATGATATCTGCTTTGTTCTGTTCTGTTTACCCTAGGGGGGTTATTATTGTTGCTCTCCGTGCTCATTCATGACAGGCTGCATGGATGGGCAGGGAGTTTTTGCACAGAACAGAACCATACCGCCAAACCAAAACTTTATGCCAAGTATCTATCTTTTGACGATAGTGGTCCTGACAGAATTACGCTTAAAGCACTCAGAACTTCTGAAACAATACAAAAACACACTGAGACAGAAGAAATTGGATTATTATAACAACACACTTCAGAAGATGGAAACCACAATTGATCAGGGTCAGTTCTGGAGCACTTGGAACAGTCTAAACAATACAAAGCCACAAGAACTAGCCATACAAGATGGTCAAATTTAATAAGATTATTTTGAGACGCTCTATACACATCAAGCTGACCCTCTGAATAATCCCAACCAGTTAAAAGTCCTTGAAAAATTGAATGCTCTTGAATCATGTATCAAAAACAACCAAAATCCACTAGATTATCCAATAACCCAACAAGAACTTAGGGAAAACTGAAATCCCTCAAATGTAAGAAATCCTGTGGCCCGCCTGACAACATAAAAAATGAGATGCTTAAAAACAGCTCTCCTGAACTGTGCACTACTCAAACTTTTTAATTTGACTTTGAGTTCAGGCATTTTTCCTGAGGTCTGGAACACAGGACTCATCTCTCCTATCTTTAAAAGTGGAGACAAAACAGATCCTAATAACTACAGAAGGATGTGTAACCAGTAATTTGGCAAAAGTATTTTGCTCTATAATCAACTCTCGGATTTCATCTTTCTTAAAGCAGTACAATGTCATCAGCAAATCTCAAATTGGCTTCCTCCCTAAACATCGAACGACTGACCATATTCACACACTACACACATTAATAAATGAACATGTACACCAAAAGAAAGAGGGAAAAATATTTGCATGCTTCATAGATTTTAAGGCTTTTGATTCCATTTGGCATAATGGATTGTTTAATAAAATCCTTCAAAGTGGCATAGGGGGTCAAATATATGACTTAATTAAAAACTTGTATAACCAAAATAAATGTGCAGTAAAAATTGGACCGCAAAGGACAGACTATTTTTCTCAACAGCGAGGAGTGAGACAGGGCTGCTGCCCCAGCCTGACTTTATTTAACATATGAATTGGCAGATCTACTGGACCAATCAGACAGTCCAGGACTACAATTATTCCACACAGAAGTCAAATATTTACTGTATGCAGACGAATTACTAATTCTATCTAAAACACCAGAAGGTCTCCAGAACTGTCATGAGTCTGGGTCCTGCGGTTCTCCTTCTCACCACAAGATGTCACCATCTAGCATCCTCTCGGACTCAATTCTCCAGATTCCATTCACCTGTCATTCATTATTACACCCTCAGCTGTTCCCCATTGTCACAGACTACATGTTCTCCTCTCACTCACCATTCTGCCCAGCTGTTTCCTCATTTACCTGATTGCCTTTTCCCCCATTTAAGCTCCCTGTGTTTGCACGTCTTATAATATTTCCCTGATGTCTGCCTGGAACCCTGTCCTGCCTGCTTCCTGGATTTTCCCTGTGTATGTTTAGTGAGATTTTGGTTTTCCCCGTTTGTGTCTCCCATTCATACCGTGACACTTTAACTAAATACTGCCATGATTGGAACTTAGAAGTCAACATCCAAAAAACTAAGATTGTGGTATTTCAGAAAAAACCCACAAATCTAGAACATAAACATATATTGTGAAGCATGTTGAAGTGTGGTGTTGTTTAAAGTAAATATAATTATCTTGGTCAGGTTTTAACTCTCACTGGAAATTTCAATTTGGCAATAAAAACATTACTTGTAAAAGCCCGTAGGGCACTGCATGCCATACGAACAAAATTATTCAAAATAGACATCCCCATCAGAATCTGGACAAAGATTTTGGATAGTGTCATACTTCATGTGCACAGAAACACACCTAATAACACCGTCTCCCCCTGAATCTAATCCTTAAAAAAAGAGTTTTAAAGTTCTGGATCCACTTAAACTCTAGTTCTGAATATTCTCTTCATTTTAAAGCATTTTAAAATGCGTGCTCAAAAAAGTCATCTTTGTGTAATGGTGTCAGATCTGACTAACAAAACACTCAATATCACCAACCCTGAAAAACCTGGAAGAATCAAAGAAATTATGAACGAAGAGAAGGAGACATGCATACAGCACTGGAAAGAACAAACCAAAGACCAAAGTCGTCTCCAATGTTATCTGAAACTCAACAGAGAGTTCAGTCTGGCTGACTATCTGGTCTCAGTCAGGAATATAACTCACAGACATCTACTGACGAAGTACAGACTGAGTGACCACCAGCTGGCCATAGAAAGAGGATGACATAAAAAGACGTGGTTACCTAAAGAAGAGCGAATCTGTAACGAATGTAGATCAGGATCAGTTGAGACGGAGGAACACTTCCTCCTCCGCTGTGACAAATACACGTCCTTCAGAGACGCACTGTACAGTAAAATACAGCAGATTATTCCTGAGTTCCAGTCACTCCATGAAAATGACAAACTAGGAATATTACTTTGTGAAGGACCTACTTCCTCTTTGGTAGCACAACATATTTATAAATGCCATAAACTAAGAAGTAAAAAGTGAACACATCTGCATTAGTAGTAACATTAATGTTTATTTAAATATATATGGATGTATTTTGTTTTGTTTATTTATGGATGTATATTTGTTTTGTTTTTATTCTGCTATGTACAATGCTTTGGCAATATGTATCTAAGTATGTCATGCCAATAAAGCAATATGAATTGAATTGAATTGAATTGAATTGAGTGGCCGCGATCAACTCCGGTGGCCGTGTCAGAGCCGTAATGCACCGCAGACGTGTGCACTGTAAATTGTCTAAGCATTAATGGCAGGTAAAAAGCCCCTTGTACTCGAGAGCAGCCATGTATGAAGTGTTTCTTGGAGGTTATAGTACACTGAAGAATGATCATATGAATTTTTGCAAATACCATGTGACCTGTAAATGTGAAAAAAAAAAACATTTCCATTGCTGTTTTGCAAAATATTTCTGAAATATCGAATTGCCTGAAAAACCACCTCATGTGAGCGTAAAAACTTTTTTGCGATTTATATGGGAGTTTTTTGTGTTTCCATTAGGCGTATTTTAATTTTGCTATTTCAATTTGTGCAATTTGAAGGGTAACGGAAACGCAGCTTATGACGTTCACTATTAGACTGATTTCTCACTTGATTCACATCATGCAGAGGCTTTCAAGAGATGTTCCTATAACATCGTAACTTCCGACGCAGTGTGAGTTCCCTTGAAAGAGAACAAACATTCTTGACGGAGGAAGAAATTATCCAAACCTAGTACTGCGGTCTTGTGGCCCAGAGTTCCCAAATGCTTAAGTATATTTTCAAAATCCAGAATTTTTTTAAAGGACTCAAAGTGATCGTAAAATTTCTCAAGACCTAAATACACCACCCTGAAACAGAGTGCATACAGTATAGTTAGAAACATGAACACTATTTTATGGTTCTGCATTTGTGCTGAATTTCATTCTGAAAAACTGAGGGAAAATCCTGTAACAAAGCAACAAGGCCTGTGGCTATGACACAGTCCCCCAAACTTACACTTCCGCTAAATTGCAATACCAGTCTAAATCTTTTTCTCCATCAAACTGAACTTCTTTAGGAAGTTCTTTCACTTTGGCATCTATGCTCCCAGGGAAGCCTGGGCTCCACTCGTTCCATCTTAAAAAGAAAAACAACATTTACTTGTACAGTTACACCAAGAATTACATTTAAATGTGAAGTGTTTTTCCAGAACCAGAACCGAGTGCCTCAGAAGCAAAAATCCAGCTCAGCATCCATTTCAAGTACTGTTCTTCCAATGAGTTGAATGGAAATCCTCCTTGTCTAAGCCCAACACATTACTTTCTATCTCAACTAATGGTCTGAGTTTGGGGCATGGCAACTAATGAGTTTTTTAGCAAGGTAGGGGTAGAATTCACCATGGCAAATAAGGCTTGCCAAACATCACAGAGAACTCAATAAATCTAGCTCCAAATAATTAAGTCAATCATAATATGCATCTTAACATTTCTGAGAAGAATCATTGCACATCATCACTGTTTTAGGAATACATACAGCTTCCCTTAATTTCTTGTTGATGTGATGAGCTATTTGTTAGATGACATTATTTGTGAAAATGAAATGCGAGCTGGCAAAAGTCAAAATACCCAGTACTTGTGAGCATGTAAAGTTGGTGATCTGAGTATCTGGATCAGTTACAAAAAGCAATTCATTTCTAGGCATAGAAGAATAAACTTTATTTGTGAAAAGGCCAAAACAACAACTGCAACTGGGTAAGCGAAGTCACTTTCTCTGCAGTGGTGTCTTTGTGAAATTGGCTAATTGGAAACCAGAGAAATGTTGGCCAATGTAATGGAGTAAAAGTACTTTTTACCCCATTATAAATTTAGTCCAGAAAAAGTTAATTTGTCCCCTGCCATTTTTCTTCCACTGACCCCAGATTACAAACTAATTTACATGGTACGGGTGAATTTTTTCTGAGTAAAAATGTTTTCTGGTTTTAAATGGTAAGAGACAGATAACCGATATTTGTGTCAAGCACACTGAACTGTATCTAGGGACAAAAACAAAAATCTCTTTCATCAAACCTGATTATTTTCTGTCTAGATTCCAGTCCATCTTTTCTTTGCTCTTGAAAATATTTGGTGTCATCCTGAGGCAGTCGAGCTAGATGAACACATAAAGAAATAGATAATACACATATAACACATAGAAAGGACAGCTTTTAAGACATGACTCAATCACAGCTGAATTTTAAACATAATAATAATAATAATAATAATAATACTGCTTCATTAAAAACTGGATAATGAATAAAGTGAGACTGAGTCACGTACCAGCGCCTTCTCGGATCATCACTTCATTTTCGTCCACTAACCAGCAATAACAGGGGAACTCAAAGTAGTCTGCAGAAGGTGTTTGCACTGTGATATGCTTACAGAACCAAGGAGAATTGACAAGATGTTTCTGCTTTTCAAGTTTCACCTGGACAATGTCTCCAATGTTCTTCTCCACATGGATGTCAAGGGAGATCTCCTTAATGATAACATTTATTAGACATGTTATATGTGGGGGAATACAACAAACAAACAAACAAACAAACGAATGCTCCCTTGGTGCCAGCCCTGTTAGTATGGCAGGGAGCATCAGACCATTTGCAAATATGAGAAATTAAAAGTGATTTGGAGACTAGTCTAAATGGTTAAACACCATTAATACAATCACTTGACCAATAGGTGGCGCTGTGACCAAATAGATGTGTTGTGGTCCGTGTGGGGTGACTCTAACGCATAAAGTTAAGTGTCAATACGCCAAAATGTTGTAGCAATACAGCATCAGATTTAGTCGAACAGCATCCTTTTTTTTTTGTAAAAATTGGGCAAAAAAGCAGGTTTTTCAAGAAAGCTCAAAACAGCAAGTTCAGCCGGCTATGGTGTAATTGGTATCATTGTTCTCGGCATGTCCCAAAGAATCTGACAATACCGGTCTCACGACAATAAACAAAAGTAACAGTTCAGACTGTCTTCTGTCTGTGTGCCAAATTCATAAATTTCCTATGTATGGTTCTATGGGCTGCCATAGACTTCAAGAGGAGAAGACGAAGAAGACCAAAAGGTACAACAAGTGCCTATGTAACTTTAGTGCTTAGCCCTTAATAATAAGAACAATAGGGCATTTTAGAAAAAGTTTAACAACATGCAAAGCATATTAAAATTCAAATAGTAATATTGAGTGGGAGGATGTTTGGAGGTTGACTGGGATGTACTCACTAAAATTTATTTTAAATGAAAGTGCAGTTATCTGAAAAGCTATTGTAATAATGTTTAAGCATTTGAACTCTGGTAAGAACAATAAAACCTTAATAAATCTATTTATTGGGAAACACCATATTCAAAAGCAGAAATGGGCAAATACTAAACTCAATATCCACTGGCATGAAACAGAATTGATGCAGAATACTGAGTTACAATACCTTAGAAACTAACAAGCAAAGTGTATTTTTGAATATTTGAAACTCTTACTACAAATACATAACTTTCATGAAGACAAAACAAAACCCTGGAACACTTCCTTTAAAATTTCCGATTGGATTTTTCAGATACATATAGAACAAATGTTATAAAAACAGATTGTCCTATAGTAAATGCACAATGTGCAGAAGGTAAACCGTTGAGATAACCTGGACCTTCCTCTTTTATAGACATAGAGTACGCATCTCATTTTGCCTTTTGGAGGCGGAGACTTAACTAGTTCTGGAAGTCTTAGGATGCAGTTTCAAGAATCTTTTCCCAAATACACAACAATTGGACATTCCAATTCCACACACACACACACACACACACACACAAAGGTTTTTTGACTCTTCTTAAACCAAAAAAGAATATGTTTGTAGATATTTAGGAAACATGTTACATTTACATGGCTGTTTCTCTGAAAAAATAATGCTATTGCTAGTAATTCTACTCTGAAATGTGCGTTCCAGAGCAGAATGGCTGGGATTTTCTTCAATATTACATACTGCACATTTAAAGTAAATATAATCAAGTATTTGAAGTTCTTACCGTTTTAGGAATAGAAGACCAGTAATTCACCAGGGTTCTTTCACTGCTCCGCTTCTCTGAGTCCATCAGCGTCAGGTAAATTCTGTTTGTTGTCTGAGCAATCATCTGTTTACTAATATATACAGTCACCTTGTAGGTCGACATTGTGCCTGTGTGGAAGGATCTACAGTCTCTGGATCCTCAGCTGTATTCCTACTCAAATTTATATGAAGTTCACTTCCGACACATATACATTTGCTCCACCTCCTGTGGCATTATAATGTGGGTGTGGACCACCAATCCAAAATGTCATGTTAATACATGAATATGTGCACTTTATCACATTTCTGAACATAGAGATGAGTATTCCTGGTATTCCAGTGGTACGGACAATCCCCTTTCTTTGACAGGCTTTTCCAATTACAATTGCTGTTTAAAATTTGCCTCCTTAAATGTGGAGAAATATAAGAGTGTCATTTCATGTGGGTACAATACATTCAAAATACCCTCCCTCAATGAACAGTATAATGTGGGTCAAAACAAAGGGTAAAAATGAGATGCATATACTTAGTACTTCAGTTTAATGCTGCGTTCAAGTGTTCCCGGGATGTTCGTACTTACGAGTTGACAAGTCGTTATTACGACGTCGGTTGCGTTCAAGTCACTTTGGTCGGAAAAAGATGGCGATTTAACTTTTCTACACAATTCAACTATTTTTTTTTAACTCTACATCTACAAAATATTGAAAGAAGAATGTGCATCATTGTGTTTTCTCTTTTTCCGTTTTATTTAATTTATGAAGGTGATGTAAACTGAATAATTCTATTCAGTGTGTGTATGTATGTATGTATGTGTGTGTGTGTGTATATATATATATATATATATATATATATATATATATATTCTATTATATTTATACATTAATATAATATTTTGTGTATGTAACTTTTATATAGTTTTATTGTACATTACAAAAATAATAATTTTATTCATTTCAACAACTTT
Source organism: Onychostoma macrolepis (assembly GCF_012432095.1). Taxonomy (NCBI): domain Eukaryota; kingdom Metazoa; phylum Chordata; class Actinopteri; order Cypriniformes; family Cyprinidae; genus Onychostoma; species Onychostoma macrolepis. Next base: position 371,912 of record NC_081158.1, on the reverse strand, counting down.
ACCGACGCTGCATATCTTTAGTCTTTGGCTGCATCCATTGCATCCGACATGTTTTCTCACTGACACGCCCCCAACTCAGAAACTCGGGGCTTAAAGAAAATTCAGAGTTTCCCACTCGTAATAACGACTTTGTGGTATGGCGTTCATGTGCATTAATGTGCATAATACATTAATGAGCTGTAATGAAGTTAACGCATTTACTAATCTGGTTTCATCCTGGCAGCATTCTAGCCGGACCTTCGCTCTCATTGTTCAGTATGAAGAATGACCTTTTTAACTTTAAATTCACTTACAGATAAATACAGATGAGATGCTTAACAATTGTAAAGTCATTCACGCTCTTTATAACGCACAATTTAATGATCATAGATGCTCAGCAAGTATGAAATATTACCAATAAGTGTAACACACCGTTATTTGTAGAAACATCAATAAGAAGACAATGATTTTTAATGTTAGTGTTAATTAATAATGTTTCTATTGAGTTTAGCGTGTGGTGTGCATCAAAAATAGGCTTCCAGTAACCGGTGCCAGGTGCCGCTCACAAACTGACAGCGATCATTTAAAATGGCAATAATGCTTTCTTTTTTATTTATTTATTTGTTTATTTATTTTTGGAAGATAGACTATTATTGTTGGGGTTCTGTAGGAAGAATTGAAACATTTATAATTAAATATATAGGCTCATATATTTCAATAATTCTCCAAACTGCATTTATTATTTCACCCTATAATTTTTAAATGTAGCAAATCTATTTGCTCAGTTTAGTTATTTAAGTTTGAAAGAAACAACCTCTTATACTGTATGTCTAAAGTTGCTTCTCTGTCTAGATGTTTTTAATTTCGCTTTAATTTGAAAAGTTTTTTTCGAAACGCTTGTTTTGTTTACTGTGCGGAGACGTGCCGATATCGCGTTTGGTCTCGTTCTGTATCGCGTATCTTGTCAGTGTCTGCGCTTGCTTGGCCATTTGTTGTGGAAAAAATAAGGATAAAGTGTGTTCAGCTGAATTGGATTAGTGTTTTGTTAGACGGGTATAAAAAAGCTTAGTTTACTGTGGCAGCGGTCATGTGAAGACCAAAGAGTGTAAAGACCATCGACTCTACCATGCGACTCCACCAGGCAGGGAACCCGACAAAGGCTATAAGTATCGCTTTTTATTTCGCCTCTTTACTACTACTTGTTTCACTTATGTTTCAGTTTTTAGAACCATTTCTTACTATGTGTAAGTTGTTGTTTTTAGCATGTGTGTTTGGCTCAGTGTTATTTTTTTAGGATTACTGATAAACTACTGTTTAATTTGTATTTGTTATCTATTTTAATTTTAGTTAAATTATGTCTGAATTTATTATGTCTGTATTGGTCTTTTATTAAGTTTTAGTTTTATTTAATTTGAGTTATTTTAATACTTCAACAAACTAAATGGAAATGAAATAATATATATTGAATTTATAAATGTGTGTGTGTATGTATGTGTGTGTGTGTGTGTATATATATATATATATATATATATATATAATATAATATGGCTCTACATACACATACGTATGCAGTTGTTTTCTGGTGTTTAGCTTAGTGTTGTGTTAAAATCATTATTATACTCTTATACCTTTTTGTTCTTTAATATTTTAAATTGTTTTTAGCTTTCTTGTTTTTCCATTTAAATGTTAAGTTTAGAATTTTGTTTTATGCGTTTGTCATTTTATTTAATTTCTTTATTTTTAAAATGTGTATATGCAGTATTTTATAAAGTTTTAGCTTTTAGTTTTGGATATGTTTTTAGTTGTTTTAATACTACAATTGATTGCTTCTGTTGTCCTCATTTGTAAGTCGCTTTGAATAAATGACTAACTAACTAATTTCAAAGCTCACAATATTGTAACGGCAATACTATTTTTTTTAATTCTCATTTTCATGTGCCATTTTGTTTCTTACAAGAATGAATGAAATTCTGGGTGTATGTTTTTACATACTTTTGTGTGTTTTCTCTTTTGTCCAGATAGACATCTTCTGTGTTAAAAGTCCACTCCTTGTTATGCTGAGAGTTAACCGTGGGATTTTACAAAACGGTAATCTGTTCAGTTGTATTTCTGAATAACTGTATCTAGACTTTCAAGAAAAACAAGGAGGTATTGGGCAACATGGTCAGTGCTGGGAAGGTTACTTTGGAAAAGTAATAAGTTACAGATTACAAGTTACACTATTTAAAATGTAATAAGTATTGTAATGTAACTGATCACATTAGATTACTTTTCTAAATTTGTAACACCTTTGGTTTTTAACTTTTAATAATTTTGAAACATTTAAAGTGGGCAGGTTTAACCTTACAGCACTCAGCACTTTACTGTCAGACTTTCAAAATCCTTCATCACTTGAATTACGATAATAATCATTTCATTTTAAAGCACAGACTTCAGTACCTCGTCATACTTTGAGATCATTCAGAGGTTAAATATTTATTTAAAATCATAAGTAATTGTTTTAATAGCTATGATACTGGTTTTGAAATCAAATCTTTGCACAGCTATGACAGAAAACAGTGGCATCTAACAGTTCATCTTAAAAAATAAAGCATATACGTGAACCCAAAAAGAAAATAAAGCAGTTATCAAATAAGCACGTGTCCTAAACTCCTGAAACATTGGTGTCTCATATTTTATAGCAGACAATGAAATTTGCTACCTGGTCTCATGGCATTTACGTACCTGGGTGCGTACCAATAAGTACATATCACTGCAGTTTCCAAAATAAATGAACACTTTCACACAAATTTACAGAGTTGCGATTTAATAAAGCGTAATTTTCGCACAATTACTTGAAGAATATCATGCTATGACTTCAAAACAATATTAATATGCTGGGAGATTTGAAAACTGATGCTTCTGAACGTTAGCATCGCACACATCCAGCTTCATATCTATGGGTTTTCATAGATGACAAGTTTGTTCGGTAGCTCACGGAGTACGGAGACGGACTTAGAAGACAAGAAGCACCGGTTCGAATCCCGTGTAACTACGATTCGACAAAGCAGTTAAAATCTGCGTAAAAGGAAGTTCAAATGACACAGTTGCATCAGCTAATACGTTTGTCATGATCCGGTCCAGGATCACCTTTAGTTCGGCACGAAGTCTTGTTTAGCCCAGTCTGACATTTCCGAGCGGTTTCCTTGTGTTTGTCCCTGCCGTGTATTATCTTGGACTGTTTGTACTCCTTGTGATTCCCTGCCACCTGCCCCTTTGACCATTGCTCTTGTTTCTCGACCTTGTTTATGCTGATTGCTGCCTGCCCCGACCTCTGCCTGGAATACGTCTATGTCTCTGCATTATCTGTGTTATCCCTGACGCTGGTGATTGATCATTGTTTTGGTTACCTTGAAAGAATAAAAACTGCAAATGGATCCGCTCGCCTTTGACTCCTCATTACAGAAGACTTCGCCATACCAGGATCCAGCAGCCCAGTATCCCCTCGTCACTGAGGTATCAGTTCCGGTCTCTATGTCAGCCTTTCACCAATCCAGCCTAACCATAGATCCAGTCGACCAGCTACTAGGTCTACGGCAAGGAGATCGATCTATTGAGGATTATGTTCAGCAGTTCTGTGAGTTAGTATATCAAGTTCCACTATATGATGAAGCTTTGTTTAAAGATTTATTCCATTTTGGACTCAATGAACCAATTAAGTCACGGTTACCCGGAGGGGAAGTTAATGTCCGATTGAGAGATTTCATGGACTATGCACTAGTGTTGTGTGACTCTCCTTTTACTGTGGGTGTCGCGGACGAGGAACGTGACGCCGCACTCACTCGTGAGACGACAGCCGCACCAGAGCACGCTCACAAAATGGCGGCGACAGTGGAGTCTGGTCGCAAAATAGCGGACACAACAGCGCCCCGTTGTGTCACAGCTGTCACTCAGGAGTCAGGTCACGTCATCGCTGATCTTCCTGAGCTAAGTCCAGTTCCAGTCGATTGTTCTGAGTCTCTTCACGTCTCTGTTGACGTCTCTTCGAGTCATCGTTGATCTTCATGAACCCAGTCAAGTCACCGTTGATCTTCATGAACCCAGCCAAGTCACAATTGATCTTCACGAGTCATGTCATCGTTGATCATCCAGAGTCACGGCACGTCTCCGCGGTTCGTCCAGAGTCACGGCACGCCTCCGCTGTTCGTCCAGAGTCAAGGCACGTCTCCGCTGGCCTTCCAGAGTCGGGTCACATCTCCGCTGGCCTTCCAGAGTCGGGTCACGTCTCCGCTGACGCACCCAGATCATCAAGGTCAGTCTTCCATTATCCTGGTTTGAGAGATGTACCGCTGGTGTCTGCACGCAAGACTGGTATCCCCAAGCCAGCTCACTGTAACCCTCCTGTTCTTGCGCATATTCCCCTGTCCGAAGTGCTTCCCAAGATGGGAATCGCTTTATGTTGCGTTTGGGCTGCATTCACCACCGCAGAACTGTCAGAGGTGACTGCACCCGCTGCAGCTTCTCCAGAGGTGGCGGCACATGCTGCAGAACCTCCAGAGGTGGCGGCACATGCTGCAGAACCTTTAGAAGCGATGGGGCTCGCCTCAGCCCCTTGTATGGTGGTAGCGCCCAGCAATGTATTCTCAGTCTGTTGTGTTGCAGTCAAGGAGACCATTACTGAACTCTTCCTATGTCCGGAGTGTATCATTGTAGAACCTCCAGAGGTGGCGGCACATGCTGCAGAACCTCCAGAAGCGTCAATGGTATTCGTCTGTGATTCCTTGTCCTGCCCTGTCACGGCTATGGAGGCCGTCTGTGAATCCTTGTCCTGCCCTGTCATGGCTATGGAGGCCGTCTGCGTACCCAAGTCCTGTTTTGTCACAGCCAGAAGGGCTGCCCTGTCATGGCCACGGATGCCAATAGTGACAAAGAATTGTTCAGGCAATCTGGCATTATACCTCTTTTGGAGAAAGACATGGCTGTAGTGGTGGATTAGGGTTTCAGAATTGATGACCTAGTGCCCTGCAAAATTTACAGACCACCTTTTCTAATTAAAAGTCGCAGCTGTCTCACGAGGAAGTGCTGGTCACTCAGGACATTGCACGGTTAAGGATACATGTAGAGAGAGCAATTAGGCGCATCAAAGAGAACAAACTGTTTGACAATGTTATTCCTCTGGCCATTGCTGGCAGTATCAACCAGCTTTTTGCAGTAGCCTGCCCTCTTGCTAACTACCAGAACAAGCCACTGGTCAAGGCATGGGTCAAATAACCTGTTAACCTGTAGCCATACAAGTTATGTTTCGGCTTGAGTGGTTTTCATTAATGGTCCTCTACTTTTGTATAGATGTATAAATATGTATCTTATATTTAGAGTGAATGAAAATAGAAAACTTACAGTGAGAATTTTTTTTTATTTGAAATGTTTATTTTGTCGTTAAAATAAACGTGGAAATCATTTTCTCTTTGTATTATATACAGCACAATTCTTGTTACTTTTGAAAAGTTTTTTTTTTTTTTTTTAAATGAAACATTTAATTTTAACACATAAGAACTCACAAAAAAGTCTTTAAAAAATATGAAATATAAAAATGGACAAGAAACCAACTTAAAGGGTTAGTTTACCCAAAAATGTCTCTTCCCCCCAAATCATTTACTCACCTTGAAGTTGTTCCAAACCTGCATGAGTTTCTTTCTTCTGTTTGACACAAAATAAAATATTTTGAATAATACTGGTAACCAGGCAGTTGACTGTAGCCTTTGACTTCCATAAAAGGAAAAAAAAAAAAAAGTCAACTAATGTCTACAGTCAACTATCTTGTTTCCAGCATTCTTCAAAATATTTTGTGCTCCGCAGAAGAAAGAAACTCATGTAGGTTTGGAACAACTTGAGGGTGGTGAAAATAATGGAAAGAAAAATTGTGTAAACTGATTCTTTTAACAACTCACATTATCCTGCATCAATCGTTACACCATTTTGCAGAAGGACAGGTACTTGGGCATATACACATTAAAATAAAACTGGTCCACCCTCTCTCTGATGGCTACTGTTACCTTCGGGTCAACATATATTCGCTGCACCATCATATCTTCCAGGGCACAGACAACAAAATTGCACCACTGCAGGCCAGTGATCAACAGTTGACCCTGGATCTGCCAGAAATAGGAGTGGCTTTCACGGAGTGCTGAAGTGCCATGCTGCATTTGAATATTCTTACAGTCCATGTAGCTCTTCACGTTAGGGTACTTGATCTCGAGCAGTCCAAAAGGGGGCTGTGTGGATGGATCGTATATCAAGCCATCTGGCGAGGCACCAAGCCAAGGAACATCAGGGTGAATGATGAGGCCGCTGGGTCTGTAGTTAACATTTTTCATTTTGGAGTACTCAACAGCTGCTTCGAACTCCATCTCTGCACCTCTTTTCATTTCAGCAGTTTGCTTTGTTCCTTTGAGGATTCTTTCCGCAAGAGACTCTGCAGAACTCACTCCCCTGACAAAACACACCTCTCTGAAACGTGAAGAGGTAATTCTAGGCCTACGTAGCTGATTCCACTCCTGTTCTGCTGCTTGCTCTCTTGTGGCAGCCTCAAAAAATAAAAAAGATTAGGCAGATTATGTTAGCATTAGCTAGCTAGCGACATTGTACAGCATTTCCGCTCCGCTAGCTTACATACCCTCGTAGTCCATAATGTAAGAGGAAGCATATAACTTGAATCCCTTATCCATTTTGGTGGCTGGAGTTTTAGATGATAGCGAGCACATCCGATGGACATCGGTTATTCGCATCTTTGGTAGCTCCTGAGGGCTTCGTGTATAAAACAGCGCCATGTCAGCGTAGAGCGTACAAAACCGGAAGTGATCTACTATGGTTTGTGGAACGCGGAAGTAAGATGGCACTTGGACCCAGGATGATTCTGAAAGAATACTCTGCTGTTGCTGTAGTAACGAAACTCGTGCACATCTGATTGACAGATAAACTGCATGCTCTTTTTTTATTTTGTGGATATTTCAGCCAACAGCTTGATTTGTACATTCAGTTGAACAACATTAATTTAAAGTTAAAGACTGTCAGCGGTGACTCATGATGCTGTTCCAAATCCTGCTGCACCACAGAGTGCCACTTATAGTTTACCAAAAATAAAAACACATTATATTTGTCCCAAATTATTGTTGATGTTCATGACTTTATCCTAGGCTGAAAGATTGCGTATCTTTCCGCACAACGTTTGTCTTTCTGTCCATATGCTTATAGGGAGCTAATAATAGGCATAGATCATGTTTTGTCAAACAAACACCATACTTCAAACTCATTGATGCAACTTTGTTCATTCCTGAAGTGGGCTTTTATATGAACTGTTTTGGACTGGGTGCAATACCTGTGAGTTGTACCTGTGAGCGCTGTGCTTCTCGTCTGGTGTGTGACTACATTCCGCACATGTATTAAATGCGCGTCCCTGAGAGTGCGCAGTTTTCTAACGCATTTACTTTAACTTGTTAGGTAATATCAATGATATGACGTTTCAGATGCGTCTGAAATGACAAAAACAAATACATATTTGAAACTAGTTGAAAAACAAGATGGCGGCGCGTTCAGACGCAGCGGCTGCTCCAGGTCCCAAAGACGGTGTTTTTTTGTCTTTTAATGTCGTCTGTTCGTCTCCAAATAGTGTAAATTTACCGCTAGTTCATAAGGAAATCACTCCTAAACTCATCTATGATCACCAAAGACTTTTGGAAATCAGCAACGCATACAAAGACCAACTCTCGCCGGCAGCTACTGAGAAGCTACGAGGCCTCTGTTTACTGCTGAAGCCGGACCTCGAGACCGCGGCTCGCTTACTGTCGCTACCCGCACAAGGCGGCCGCAAGCGGTGTGAGAGAGGACGGAAGCGGAGGCATACGAGCTAGGCTGAGGAAAACCCCACAAGACCGGCTCTTCCAACACTAATGCTCTCAAACGTTCGCTCTCTGGAAAACAAACTGGACTTAATCCAACTCACTCGATCTACACAGCATGAGACAAGGGATTGTTGTGTGTTTGTTTTCACTGAAACATGGCTGAACGACAACATCCCGGACTCCCGCCATTCAGCTGCACGGACTAACTTGCTACAGCGGACAGAGATTCATCACTGTCTGGTAAGACTCGCGGCGGTGGCTTGTGTGTGTACGTCAACAAAGAATGGTGTAACAATGCTGGAGTAGTGACAAAACACTGTTCATCGCTGGTGGAGTTTGTTTGTGAAGTGTCGACCGCGATCTGCCGCGGGAGTTCACGGCCATTGTTATTGTCGCGGTATACATTCCCCCGTGCGCAAAGCGCAAAGGACGCGCCATGAGCTGTACAGCGCCATCAGCGAACAACAAACAAATAACCCCGACGGCTTTTTCATCATAGCCGGTGACTTCAACCACGCAAACCTAAAGACAGTTTTGCCAAAGTTCTACCAACATGTGAACTTTGCAACAAGGGGAAATAACACACTGGACTTTGTTTACACAACAGTTAAGAGCGCATACAAAGCCGAACCACGCCCCCACCTCGGGTACTCGGACCACATCTCTGTTATGCTAATCCCAGCATATAGACCACTTCTGAAACTGGCCAAACCGGTTCACAAACAGATCAAGGTATGGCCAGACAATGTCACCTCAGCACTGCAGGACTGCTTCCAGGACACAGACTGGAACATGTTTAAAGAGGCGGCCACCTACAACAACCACACAGACCTGCAGGAGTACACTGAAACAGTGACTGCTTACATCCAAAAGTGCACTGATGATGTGACAGTCACCAAGACCATCACCACACGCGCCAACCAGAAGCCATGGATGACAGCAGAGGTTCGTGGGCTGCTAAAGTCCAGAGATGAAGCTTTCAGATCAGGAGATAAAGCAGCCCTCAAAACGGTCATATGCTCAAAAAATCAACAATCACTTCACAAACAGCAGAGACACACGGAGTCTGTGGCAAGCCATTCAGACCATCACAGACTACAAGCCCCCGCCACAGGCCTGCGATGATGACACATCCCTCCCAGATACACTCAACCACTTTTACTCACGGTTTGAAATGCAGAATGACACACCTGCACAAAAACTGCCCACACCTCCCAACGACCAGGCGCTCTATCTGTCTCCAGCCGACGTAAGGAAGACCCTATCTAGGATCAACCCACGCAAGGCTGCGGGTCCCGACAACATACCTGGCCGTGTACTGAAAGACTGTGCTGCACAGCTGACAGATGTCCTAACAGATATCTTCAACACCTCGCTGAGCCAGGCAGTCGTCCCCACATGTCTCAAATCCACAACAATCATACCGGTACCAAAGAAATCACCTGTGTCCTGTCTAAATGACTACCGTCCCATAGCACTGACTCCAATCATAACGAAGTGCTTTGAGAGGTTAGTCATGCACAACATCAAAACCAGCCTCCCCAACACACTCGACCCGCTCCAGTTTGCATACCGTCCAAACCGCTCTACAGACGATGCAATTTCCTCCACTCTCCACCTGGCTCTTACCCACCTAGAAAATAAAGACTCCTACGTTAGAATGCTGTTCATTGACTTCAGCTCGGCATTCAACACAATAATCCCACAACAGCTCATAAATAAACTCAACCTGCTGGGCCTTAACAATTCCCTCTGCAATTGGATCCTGGACTTTCTAACCGGAAGACCTCAGTCAGTCCGTGTCGGCCACAACACCTCGAGCACTACCACACTGAACACAGGTGCCCCACAAGGCTGTGTGCTCAGCCCGCTGCTCTTCACGCTGCTCTTCACGCTGCTGACCCACGACTGCACTGCCAAGTCCAGCTCCAACCACATCATCAAGTTCGCTGATGACACAACAGTGGTAGGTCTCATCAGCAACAACGATGAAACGCACTACAGAGAGGAAGTGGCACAGCTGGCTGAATGGTGTGGCACTAACAACCTGTCCCTCAATGTGAGTAAGACAAAGGAGGTTGTGATGGACTTCAGGAGAAACTCCGTGATCACCCCCACTGACCATCGACAGCTCACCTGTGGAGAGAGTCAGCAGCACTAAATTCCTGGGGTGCACATCACAGAGGATCTCACCTGGTCCACCAACACCATGTCACTCTCCAAGAAGGCACAACAGCGCCTACACTTCCTCCGCCGGCTGAAAAGAGCAAGTCTCCTCCACCCATCCTCACCACTTTCTACAGGGGCACCATTGAGAGTGTGCTGACCAGCTGCATCACTGTCTGGTACGGGAACTGTACTGCAGCAGACCGCAAGACCCTCCAGCGGACAGTGAACACAGCTGCAAGGATCATCGGTGCCCTCTCCCTCCATCCTGGATATTTTCCTCACACGATGCTCCAGCAAAGCCAATAGTATCGTGAAGGACTCACACACCCTCCCACAGTCTCTTCCAGCTCCTACCATCAGGAAGACGGTACCAGAGCATCAGAGCCCGCTCTGCCAGACTGCTCAACAGCTTTTTCCCCAGGCTGTGAGAGCCCTGAACTCAAATCACCCGCCCCTCTCTGAACCCCCATACAAACCCCTACCTCCTGTAACATGTAACGTGCAATTCGAAGTGTGCTACACGCAGGTGAGTGGGCCTGTACAAACCACCTGTAGTAGCACACTCTCCTCCTCTATGCGCACTAGTCACTTTTCACACACACTGCTGTGTGTACACAAATCCCACAAAAAGAACTCAGTAATATATGTATGTTTACATGCTCATGCACTACAAATCATCCTGCACTGTTCCCCAGCCAGCTGCTTGAACTCAATGTTTCTCCTTGCACATGTACAGTATTTATCTGAAGCACTCGTATAGTTTGTATTTTTTAGTTTGTATAGGTACTTTTTATAAATAGTATATTTATAGTCAAAATCTATCAGTAGGATAGTTGTGTATAGGTTTATATTGTCTTACTCCATTGCTGTATGCCTGTATTTATGTAGCACCGTGGTCCTGTGAGGCACGACATTTCGTTCCACTGTATGCCCCGCATGTAGCGGAATGACAATAAAGCTCAACTTGACTTGACTTGATATTTATTTAATTATTTGATCAAAATTATTGCTAGGGACAGTTTGGTAGTGGCTGGATATCGGTATAGGGACATGTCCCTAGCATCCCCGCCTAATTCTACGCCCCTGCTGATTAGAGCTTGGATTTGAACAACCCAGCCTTGAAGAAGTTGCATTATTCTCTATGTATGTGTGTTATTATCTGTCTGTTCAGGACCTGTCTCCTGTCTCCTCCCATTATGAATGTGCTATATAAATAAACTTGCCTTGCCTGTAAAGTATTAAATAACAGAACTTTTGTACCACAGTTTTTGTCATTGTCTTTTTTGAATATTACAAATTAGTACAGTAAAACCCAATGAAAGCTGATATAGACAGAGTGGGTGTCCTGAAGAAGAATTAATTGAAATTTTCATGTTAACTGTGAAGGAATTAGAATAATGACTGCATAAATGTCAAGGAATGGTCAGTGCTATAATGTATTTTAACAGACTTTTTATTTTTGTGGAGAACTCCACAGTATAATATATTTTAACATAACTGTATCTTTTATAATGTCCATTATTAATATGGATGTCAATAGTTTTTTCGTGTTTTGGGGCACATTTAACTCATAACTGCTGAAATATAGGTCTTCGTCAGCTTTTTGGCCGCTTCGTGTATCCGTACCATAATACCACAAACAGACGTGCAGTAGAATCCAGGTGGTGGCTGGCTTGACCGGGTGTTCACAGATGGTGGCTCCCAACAGCTGTTCAAAATCACGTAGCGCCACGTACAGTGTGCCATTTAATATTTTTCTAAAATACAATGATTTGGGAGCGATGTCTGTACATTCTGACTTCACCCTAGTCTGCAACTGTGTATTGTGCCTTTTAATAACAGGTTTGTTTTGTACTATCTTTAAGACCTGTGCACTGACAATTGCAAAACCTTAATACTTCAATAGTATTACTTACTTCAGGTACTTCAACGGTAACAAATGATGTTCAGGACTTGTCAGCCAGTACCACTGTAGCCTTGCCGAGACCTTGCTTTGAAGACCTTTTAATTAACTAACTTCCACATTTCAGTATGCCCCTGACTTCTAAGGGGTGTTTTTATTTGTGACTCTCTTAGCCTAGAATTCTATCAGTACAACATCACATTTTTATTTTCTGTTTGCAGGAAGAAGATTTGGTGTTGTCAGATATGTGTGTGTATTATTTATATATATATATATATATATATATATATATATATATATATATACACTGTACATACATACAGAGCTTCACTCATAAGCAAAACTTTTCGACTCGCAAACAAGTTTTAGACCCGAAAAAAAAAAAGATGGCAGAAAAGAGAGCAACATTTGTGGTTTCGTGATGAAAAGTGTTTGAAGTGCATAAAGAAAAAAATAAGATTTTTCAAAGATTTACACGCACTGCAAATTATTTTGTTTTCAGTTTCTGTATTTTTGAGCCTTAAAAATACTTTTTTTTGCAATCTTTCATTTTTTAATTACAAAATAATTAGTTTTGCTCTCAAGCACAGTGTTTTTGATTGAATAAAAAAGACACAAAAGAAACTCCATAGAATCGGACCTTAACCATGTTTTCTCAGATGAGGAATGGTCAAAAGCTCTTTGTCGTGTACATACTACTTCTATCTGTGCTCATCATTCACTGATACAGTTCAAACTGCTACACAGAATTTATTGCACAAAAGTTAAGCTGTCTAAAATAAACCCAGAAATTGATCCAATTTGTGACAGATGTCGACAAGCTCCAGCTACTCTCTACCATACCTTTTGGCTCTGTCCAGAGTTAATTTCTTTTTGGACATCAATTTTCAAATCAATCTCTGATGTTTTTCTTTTAAAGGTTGAACCATGTCCTTTAGTGGCACTGTTTGGACTTAATCCTTGGTGTCTCTATCATCTTTACAGTCAAATGCTTTAGCCTTTTGCTTAATAATTGCTAAAAGAATTATACTATTGAACTATATATGTGGTGCATTAGCTCACTGATGCACCACATATTGCATCTCTGACGCTGACGGAGTGAACGCTGGCGCGTACTGCTGCCGCTGCTCCTTGACGGCTTTAGTTTGTTTTGTTTATTTTAAATATTTGATTATTGTTGCTTTCTTGGTTGTTTTAACTATAAGGATAAAAGGACCGTTTTACCTAATAAGAAATCTGTGACTCAGCGATCTCTACTGACTGGTCAACTTGTTCCCAAACATGACCTCTGACGACGCTCTGTTTTCAGTTATCTCAGACCTGGCTTGTTACTGTCATTTTAACATAAAAGTTCACTTGTTCCTGACTGATTGATCCGACACTGCCGAGTGTTTTTGACGCTCTGGGAATCAGCAGCTCGGTGATTCTTAACCTTCACCTTATAGATTAACCTGATACTAACGTTACCTACCGTGGCCTTCGACAACGTCCCTTCTTCTCAGAGATTCCTTGGAGTTTGCATTCAACAATGCGGATCAGCTGACTTCTCATGTGGATTATATTTTATTTAATTTTTCATCCAGTGACATCGATTCTCCAATATACTGCAGCGGAACTCTTTTCACTGAGATTCCGTGTCATCGAACCACCACCGACCCTTCAATCTCACCAGGATATTATCTACTATCCTCGGCAGAAGTACATCCATCGTGGGTCACGACGGAATTATATCTACGATGACACCGGCCCAATACGATCGCCTTGGTCATCCACTCAGCGTCCGCCAAAGAGGTCAATACGGACTGTTGATCACAGTGTATTGGCCAACATCTCCAGGACAACTAGCATCAAATCCGGTATGACTGATCTTACTTTTGGTTTATTCAATATTCGTTCCTTAACAAAAAAAGGACCTCTTATTTATGATCTTCTGAATGATAGCAAGTTTGACTTTCTTTGTCTTACTGAAACATGGCAACAATCTCATGATTTTTCGCAGCTTAATCAATCTGTCCCTCCTGGCTTTGTTTACACCTGTCAACCTCGTGCATCTGGCTGAGGTGGAAGACTTGCGATGCTTTATAATGAGAAGTGGAAAGTTTCTCCCATGAAAGTGCCTCTGTATGAATCATTTGAGTCCACTGTTTTGCAAATTAATGGGCCTGTCCCTACTGTTGTAGCCACAGTTTATCGTCCACCAAGGAGTAATACTAGTTTTTAAATGATTTCTCTGTGTTTTAACTTTACTGAGTTCTACATCTCAAAATGTTATCATACTGGGTGATTTTAATATACACATGCAACATTCTCACTAGGGATTTTATATCATGCCTTGATAGCTTTGGAATACAGCAATTCGTTGATTTTCCAACTCATTGTAAAGGCCATATTCTTGACCTTATTTGCTGTTCTGGTGTAATACCTTCTAATTGTCATGCTTCAGTCCTGCCCATATCAGATCATAAGTTAATATCATTCAGTGTTAACTTAATGGTTGAAAAACAATATGGGTCGTTCCATTTCATTTCGTAATATCAAGAACATCGATTTATCTGCTCTTTCTGATGGACTGGACAATTTCTTCAGGAGCAATGTTTTCTACTTTGGATGACTTGGTTTCCTATTATAACGAGGGATTGCATAGTGTGCTTGATACACTTGCACCTTTAAAAACTCGGTCTGTTTATTTTACCCATTCTGCACCTTGGTTTACACCAGAACTGAGACAGCTTAAAACTAAGGGGCGTCGCTTGGAACGTTTATACACTAAAACTGGACTTAATGTTCATAAAGATATGTACACAGATCATATGCTCTCTTATAAGAGTGCTCTTTTAACTGCTAAATCTGATTACTATTCGAATATAATTGGGATAGATGAAGGAATACAAGGTCCTTGTTTAATACAGTAAATACTATCCTACGTCCACCTGATACCCTTCCTTCTCATCTATACTCTAGTGATCTATGTGATAAATTAATGACCTTTTTACTACTAAAATTGAAAATATTCATCAACAATTAACTCTTCAAAATAATGCGACATCTGATCTGTTGTACTTACCGTCCCACGATTCTCTTCTGTGTCTACTTAACAGTTTTGAACTTCCAACTATTGATGAAATATCAGGTCTTATCAAACAATCCAAGTCTTCCACTTGCCTGTTAGATCCACTCCTACTCACCTGGTCAAAGCTTGTTTTTCTTCTCTATCTGATATAGTAACTGATATCATACACTCGTCTCTCACCTCTGGTGTGGTACCTTCATCTTTTAAGGTTGCTGTTATTACTCCAAGACTTAAGAAACAGGGAGCCGACCTAATAATTTTCCAACTTTCGTCCAATTTCCAATTTACCTTTTCTTTAAAAACCCTGGAAAAGTTGTTGCATCTCAGGTTCACTATCATCTTTTAAAAAGTTTGTTCGAAAAATTCCAATCCGGTTTCCGCCCTTTGCATAGTACAGAGACAGCCATGGTTAAAGTTGTTAATGATTTGCTGATGTCAGCCGACTCTGGACTTTTAACTATACTTATTCTACTCGATTTAAGCGCAGCTTTGATGCAATTTCTCATCAAGTTCTCCTAGATAGACTCCACTCCATAGGTATTACTGGCATCCCTCTTAGTTGGTTCAGATCCTATCTTTCTGGGCGCAATCGGTTTATTCAACTTAAAAATTTCAAATCTTACATTTCACCTGTTACAACTGGTGTCCCTCAAGGCTCTGTTTTGGGCCCTGTTTTATTTATTATTTATCTACTACCCCTTGGTCACATTTTTAGGAAATATGGCATTAATTTTCATTGCTATGCTGACGACACCCAGCTCTATTTGTCCTCTAAACCAAATTCTACCCTTCTTTCTTCCTCTCTTTTAGGTTGCTTAGAAGAGATTAAATCCTGGTTTTCACGTAATTTTCTTAAGCTAAATACTGATAAAACTGAAGTTCTCCTTGTTGGTACAAAATCTAACTTATCAAAGTCCAATAATTTTTCTCTCTATTGATAACTCTATAATCTGCTCATCTACTCAGGTTAAAAGTCTGGGTGTCGTCCTCGACAGTACTTTATCTTTTGGAAAGCATGTGAACAATATCACTCGGTCTGCATATTTTCATTTACGGAACATTAGTCATCTTCGTCCATTCCTCACACCAAATTCAACAGCTACACTTGTACATGCTCTAGTTACCTCACGCATTGATTATTGTAACTCCCTTCTTTTTGGGCTACCCCATAAACTTCTTCATAAGCTTCAATTGGTCCAGAATTCAGCTGCCCGTATAATTACTAGAACCTCTTCCACCGAGCATATCACTCCAGTTCTCTACTACCTGCACTGGCTACCTGTTAAATATCGCATAGAGTACAAGATTTTATTACTCACTTTCAAAGCTCTTCATAGTTCTGCTCCACCTTATCTTGCTGATTTGCTTCATATTTACATTCCGAAACGTACTCTCAGATCTTCTTCATCTGTTTCCCTTGTTGTACCTTCTGTTCGTCTAGCCACTATGGGGTCTAGGGCTTTCAGTTTTGCTGCTCCTAATCTCTGGAATTCTCTTCCACAATCTATTCGAGAAAGTGACTGCCTGACCACTTTTAAATCATGTCTTAAAACTTACCTGTTCAGATCAGCTTTTTCTGATAAATTTTAAATGATTTATTGTTATAATTGTTATTTGCTGTATTGAATTATAAAATGACAGGATTTTGTGTTATGTTATCATTTTAATGTACGGTGTCCTTGGGTGCTTTGAAAGGCGCCTTTAAATAAAATGTATTATTATTATTATTATTATTATTAACTGGAAAAGCCCTTCTCCGCCCAACTACTTTCACTGGATGTATGACCTGTTACAGTTTATTCAAATAGCGAAAATCAGATATGCAAATCACGGTAATACAGAAGATTTCTATACAGTTTGGCAACCTTTTCTGACGTATTTAAAAAAACATTTTTATATCTAGCCCTTCCTATACATTTAACCCTGGCTGTACCTACCTTTTTTCTTGTTCTTGAATAATTAAAACTTACAACGAAACATACTACGAAAGAAATTGTCCGATACCTGACATCTAGAAGTGATGGCTTACTCAGGTGCCACTTGTTAATTTTTTCTTTTCTCTTGAATTTGGGTCAGAGAGCAAGGAATGTGTTTAATACCATCTAGATTTTTTGTTCAATGTTGTGAAACCAGTGTTGTATGGCTTTTTCTTTTCCTCACTTGTAATAACTCTGACTGAAAATCGCCAATAAAAAGTTAAACTATATTAATGCCTGAACTGTCATCGCTGTTTCTTGCGTTAAAATTTTGGTAACTGTTTGTAATCTTTGTTTTCCAGAAATAGTTTTATATTACAATAAAATAACTGCATAGAAAAAAATTACATGTACTGCCTTGAAAAAATGTCTTACATCCTCTGATAAAGACTCCACGTGTAGGTGTGAGAGTGAGAAGCACTTGGAAGTAAATTTGAAAGTTTAAATGACGTGAATCTTCACTTTGGATGACAAATTTAAACCTGACAGGCACATTTGAATTTGCTGATTGTTCCAGGTTTCAGTGAAGAATAAAATTTAACGAAATAAATTAATTACATATTTTGTGTAACAATGCCTCATTTCCACATTAAAATTGATCAACATAAACAGTGTTTGGAAAGCTCATAACACAATTCTCAAATACAGAGATCTGGCATGTGTAACCTGTGAGTCAATGCTCAAATAAATAGTGAGAGGTTTGTAATTGTTCACTTCTTTGAAATTACATATACATGTGTTCTTAAAAAAATTATAATTTCCCAATGATGGAAAGTGTTTATGAATATTGGTTAGAACACATTCTGCTGCTGTGAGAATGCAGAAAATATACACCCAACTTTGTATGAAAACTAAGTTCTCTGCCAGTTTTACAAACTGCATTCTTACACATGAAAACATTTTTTTTCATATATTCACGTTTGCCTATATAGATATCTTGTTGAACTATCGCATTCCTTATTTTACTGAGAGCTAATTGTGGGTGTAAGTTTGTATGAAACAGACACATTTTCAGTTTCATTTCTGAATGATTCTGCCTGGACTACCTAAGAAAATCATGGAGGTATTAGGCAACACTGTACAGAGTGAAAGAAAAGGAATGCACTGTTGGTACATACAGGTGAGATTTTAGATAGCGCCCCCTCACAAATGATTGTGAATATGAATGCACACAACAACGCTCAACGTCAACATTAATATGAAGTAACAAAACCGGATAAAAAGATTCTCACAAGAATTAAACTAAATAGTGCAATAAACTAGCCTCTTACCTGTCATCCCAGTTTTTGAGCATGCATTGGAAAATGACATACTTAAACTTAAATGATTGCTATTCATGACTGTTTTAGACTAAAGTCCTAGTCGTGGTTTGTTTTAAAAGAGGATCCTTGGGAATTTTTGGTCAAGTGAAAGCAAATAACAATATAACTGTAAAAAAGTTTTAATTTATTTTTAAGGAAAAAACACTACACTTAGTGCTGCCAGTAAAGTGTTCACAAACATCAATGTCTGCCTTGAAGAGTCTTTCATTTTGATTTTACTCATTTTGTCTGAAGCATAGTTTAAATGGTGAATGCTATTGCTAACGGCAAAACTACGGAGCCCCAGACATGACATGTGGGGGAAAAAATTATATTGTGTCCACAAATTAACAAATCAAAGTTTTACAAATTTGTGTTAGTGATCATTTAAAATAAATGGCAATACTGCTTTGTTTTTTATTTATTTATGGAAGATAGACTATTATTGCTGGGGTTCTGTAGGAAGAATTGAAACATTTATAATTAAATATATAGGCTCATATATTTCAATAATTCTCCAAACTGCATTTATTATTTCACCCTATAATTTTTAAATGTAGCAAATCTATTTGCTCAGTTTAGTTATTTAAGTTTGAAAGAAGCAACCTTTTATATGTCTAAAGTTGCTTCTCTGTCTAGATGTTGTTAATTTCAAAGCTCACAATATTGTAACGGCAATACTATTTTTTTTAAATTCTCATTTTCATGTGCCATTTTGTTTCTTACAAGAATCAATGACATTGTGGGCGTAAGTTTTTACGTTTGTCCAGATAGACATCTGTGTTAAAAGTCCACTCCTCGTTATACTGAGAATTAACTGTGGGATTTTACAAAACGGTAAACTGTTCAGTTATATTACGGAATAACTGTATCTAGACTTTCAAGAAAAACAAGGAAGTATTGGGCAACACGGTCAGTGCTGGGAAGGTTACACAATTTGAAATGTAATAAGTAGTGTAACTATTTCAATTACTTTAAAGCAATTTAACTGATTACATTTGATTACTTTTCAAAATTTCTAACTGTTTTTAGCTGTTATAAATCATTTTGAAACATTTAAAGCAGCAGGTTTAACCTTACAGTACTCAACACTGATTACAGTCAGACTTCTCAAAATCCTTCATCACTTGAATTACAATTATCATCATTTCATTTTAAAGCACAGCCACCACAAAAGACTTCGGTACCTCGTCTTACTTTGAGATCATTCAGAGGTTAAATCCTGATTTAAAATCATAAGTAATTGTTTTAATAGCTGTGATACTGGTTTTGAAATCAAATCTTTGCACAGCTATGACAGGAAACGGTGGCATCTAACAGTTCATCTTAAAAAATAAAACATATACATGAACTCATAAAGAAAATAAAGCAGTTATCAAATAAGCACGTGTCCTATTCTGTGTCCTAAACTCCTGAAACATTGGTGTCTCATATTTTACAGCAGTCAATGAAATTTGGGAAGTGAATCGATAATATCTGTATGTGTGAAAACACCATGGGCGTAACCACCATATACTTTTAGAGTTCAGTTTATTTTGTAATTAAATTATGTAATTCTGTCAAATGTAAATAGTTACTCCCCAACACTGAACACAATGTTTAGTGTGTAAAAGAAAAGGAATGATTTGTTGGTGCATATAGCAAACACTAGCTTCTCTGTTCTTTCTGTATTCTATCTATTTGTTTTCTTTTTATTTATTATACAATTAGCAAAAAGTAAAAAAGCCCTCTAACACTATCTTGCTCTATTCTTTTTCTATTCTATCTGTTTTATTTTTATATATTATAAATAATAAAAACCTTGCTTCTTGTGCTGCGTTAGGTTAACTGAGACTGAGACATAGCATTTGCATATCATTGCTCTTTTGTTGGTTTTGATTGCTTTCATTTTCATCATTTTTAAATCACTTTGGATCTGCTAAACCACGAAATGTAAATGTAAATATAGGCGAGATTTTAATTAGCATAGTTCAAGTTGCTAATGCCACTGCTAATGGCAAAACTACGGAGCTCCAGACAAGACATGCGGGCCGTTTTTATATTGTGTCCACAAATTAACAATTCATTCTCATAATTTACTAATTTATTCCCTTGTTTTAACTAAATCATGAGAACGGTTTACAAATTCGTTACCCATGATTTCACTGAAATGAGGTAAGTCTTACTAACTCCTGCCCACAACTTCATGAACCCATTTTTCTGTAGTGAGAAAATACCTCTATTCCTGCTGTTATGAATAAAGTATGACAGGACTGTGACGGGGATGTAGCCTGTTCACAAATTCACCAATCATTCAACAAAAAGAACATTAGTAAATAGTGAACACAATGTACTTAATAGGAGGTAATGAATTAATAAATCATGCTCATGATTTGTTAGCACATTATTTTACAGTGTGCGCACTTACACTGTACTGCCAAAGAAAGTACTGTAATATAAGGTAACTACGTGGGGGTAGGGGTAGGTTCAGGGTTAGTACCTAGTTATTGTAATTACAGTTGTTTTTTTTAATTCGCTTTGGTACTATTTTCACAAGCAACTGGTAAATTATCAAAACTGTTAGTATTCATTCAATTTCACAACATCATCAAAAGTGCACTTTTTTTAAAACATTTCAGCATATTTTCAATTGTCTTACAACACACAATCACAAATAATTGTTTCATCTATATAAATGTTTCATGCACAGTAACTGCCTTTCATAAAGCTTTAACTATCAAACTTTTCATTTGCATGTCTTCTCATTCAGTTTAATACATTTGTCTTAATTGTTAATCAGTGAATCATTTGGAGCATCTATAGATATCTAGATATAGATATCTATATCATGTCCCAAGATGGCGGCACGAGTACATCGCGAGGCTCTGGGTCTCTCCAGATTTTGCAATTTTGTGGTATTTTTCTTACTCATCTCGGGCCTGTTCGTGCAGAACAGTTGTGCCTTTACATCGTACACCCGTTGTGAGCTTTTGGATATCGGTTTGCAATTTCCGACACTTTTATGGACAATCTTCGACTCCTTCCTGAGATCGCTAGGACACCCGAGGCTATGCACCCTACCCGGCCGGCGGAAGTGCTCGCAGGCGGCGTCGAGATCGTAAACAAAGGCGGGGGAAGCGCGGAGGACTAAGAGCTAAGCTAAGGCTAACACCACACCGGCTCTCTTTACCCAGCATTTTCCTTGCCAATGTACGGTCGCTAGTGAACAAAATGGAGGAGATTCGACTCAGCATCACACACAGCAAGAAACTTTTGAACTGTAACGTCCTAATCTTCACGGAAACCTGGTTAAACAGCGGAATACCGGACACCGCTATTGAGCTAGCGGACGCCACACACTCGGGCGGATAGAACATTAGATTGCTCGGTAAGACCAGAGGTGGTGGATTGTGCATTTACATTAACAAAGCTTGGTGCACAAACTCTGCTATTGTTGGGAGTCATTGTTCAGCTAACCTTGAGTTTCTCATGGTTAAATGTAGACCGCTTTATCTACCGGGAGTTCACTTCCACCATTATAACTGCAGCCTATATTCCCCCGGATGCTGATGCCAAGCTTGCTATGAAAGAACTTCACGCAGCCATCAGTAAACAACAGACTGATCACCCGGAAGCGGCTTTTATTGTTGCAGGTGACTTTAATCACTCAAACTTAAAGTCAGTGCTACCCAAGTTTCACCAGCATGTTTCCTGTCACACCAGAGGAAACAAAACCTTAGACCATGTTTACACAAACATGGCTGGAGCTACGTTGCGACACCCCTCCCCACCTGGGACAGTCAGATCACCTTTCTTTGTTCCTCACCCCAAATATGCACCCCTCATCAACCGTGTGAAGCCATCAGTGAAGACCATCAAGGTGTGGCCTGCGGGGGCAGATTCCACACTCCAGGAAAGGTTTCTACACACAGACTGGAGTATGTTTGCTTCTCAAGCCACCAGTGGCGCTCACACAGACATTGACTCTTACACCTCCTCTGTATTGGATCATATCAATATCACCATTGACAGTGTTACAACCCAGAAACAGATCACCACATATCCAAATCAGAAGCCTTGGATGAACAAGGAAGTGCGACTCCTGTTGAAGTCACGCAACACTGCCTTCAGATCAGGAGATGCACAAGCCTACAGCACATCCAGAGCAAACCTGAAGAGGGGCATCAAAAAGGCCAAGCACTGCTACAAGCTAAAGATAGAGGGACACTTTTCCAACTCTGACCCTCGACGCATGTGGCAGGGCATTCAGGCCATCAGTGACTACAAACCCACCCACTCCACCCCCGCAGCCACTGATGTCAACTTCCTGAACGAGCTAAATTACTTTTATGCTCGCTTTGAAAGAGACAACAGAGAAACTGCCACCAAGCTCAATCCCTCAGCTGACCACCCACCAATCATACTCTCCTCCACAGATGTCTGCAAGGCACTGAGCCGGATCAGCGCGCACAAGGCTGCTGGACCAGACAACATCCCTGGTCGTGTTCTCAGGGCATGTGCGGAGCAGCTCGCTGGGGTTTTTTGGATGGTAGAGAGTCTTTTAGGTGCCCTAATGACTACCGCCCTGTAGCACTCACACCCATCGTCATGAAGTGCTTTGAGCGGCTGGTCCTGGAACACCTAAAAGACTCTCTACCATCCACATTGGACTCACACCAGTTTGCCTACCGTAGCAATAGGAGCACAGAGGACGCAGTTTCCATGGCACTGCACTCTGTGCTCACTCACCTGGACAATAAGAACACTTATGCACGTATGCTGTTTGTTGACTTCAGCTCAGCATTCAACACTGTCATCCCAACCAAGTTAATAGCCAAACTTGGAGACCTGGGCATCAATACCTCAATGTGTAACTGGATTTTGGACTTCCTGACCAACAGACCCCAGAATGTTCGATCAGGATTCACCTGCTCCACATCCATCACACTTAACACTGGTGTACCACAGGGCTGTGTGCTAAGCCCGTTTCTCTACTCCCTCTTCACCTCCGACTGCAAGCCTGTGTATGGATCTAATTCCATCGTCAAGTTTGCAGACGACACCACGGTGATTGGCCTCATCAGTAACAACGATGAGACTGCCTATAGGGAGGAGATCCAGCACCTGGCCACATGGTGCACTGAAAATAACCTGCTCCTCAACACCACCAAAACGAAGGAGCTCATCGTGGACTTCAGGAAGGAGTCAAGAGGCACACACGACACCATCCACATCAATGGAATGGCTGTTGAGCGTGTCTCCAGTTTCAAGTTCCTGGGGATCCACATCTCGGCGGACATGTTGTGGAAAACCAACACCTCCAGCCTGGTCAAGAAGGCTCACCAGCGCCTCTTCTTTCTGAGGACACTGAGGAAGAATCAGCTCTCCTCAGCTATCCTGGTGAACTTCTATCGCTGCGCAATAGAAAGCATCCTGACCAACTGTGTCACAGTATGGTATGGGA
Organism: Onychostoma macrolepis; assembly: GCF_012432095.1. Lineage (NCBI taxonomy): Eukaryota > Metazoa > Chordata > Actinopteri > Cypriniformes > Cyprinidae > Onychostoma > Onychostoma macrolepis. The sequence goes on along the minus strand of NC_081158.1, from coordinate 348,194 downwards.
GCTGCTCTGTTGCGGAGCGCAAGGCACTGCAACGGGTGGTGAAAACTGCCCAGCGCATCACAGGGACTCCACTACCTGCCATCGAACACATCCAGAGGAAACGCTGTCTGCATCGAGCTCGCAGCATCCTTAAGGACTCCTCTCACCCAGCCCACAGACTGTTTTCTCCTGCCCTCCGGCAGGCGTTTCAGGTGCCTCCGGACCAGGACCAGCAGACTAAAGAACAGTTTCTTCCCCAGAGCTGTCTCTTTACTGAACTCTAACCCCGTTGATCCACTTCCTCATATATTATTAACTCTTCTCTCCTACCTCACATCTGCCTTATTTGCACTACTGAATGTAAATTTTATTACAGTAACAACTGTTTACTTTTGTATCTTGCACTACCATACCTAAATTGGATTATGCTCATTTGCACTGCCGACTGTTGTTACATTATCAATGCTTACATTTAATATTTTGCACCGTATGTCTAATTGTAATACGCAATCACTTCCACTGCACTTTTACACCTTGTTTATAGTAACAGTCATCTGTATATATATTATATTGATAGTACATATCACCTGTAAATTCTGCCTATAGTAATAGCCATCTGTATATTTATTCACTATACATATTCACCTGTAAATTCTGTATATTTATTCACTATACATATTCACCTGTAAATTCTGCCTATAGTAATAGCCATCTGTATATTTATTCACTATACATATTCACCTGTAATTTCTGTATATTTATTCACTATACATATTCACCTGTAAATTCTGTTTATATTAATAACCATCTTTCTATATATATTTGTACATATCCTTGTCCTGCACTTATTCAACCATTGTATATACTGCACTTGCTACTATTGCACTTCTGGTTAGACCTAAACTGCATTTCGTTGCCCTGTACCTGTACTTGTGTAATGACAATAAAGTTGAATCTAATCTAATCTAATATAGATTCAATATATATTGTTTCTAAGGAACTTGTTTGCAATTTAGGATAACCAAATGGAATTAATTATTTTTTGCACTATAAGTAATTTATCTTAGATGATAACCACTATGTTATGTGAGCAAAATGTCCCCACAAAGATGACAATATCTGAAATCCTTGTCCTTGTGGGAGACTTTTTTTTTACTATGAGAAAAAAATCGTATAAGGGTTGGTGTAAGAGTAGGGTTAGTGTAGTTTGTACAGTATAAAACCCGTTACTCCTATGGAATGTGACCATAATGATAGAATACCTGTGTGTGTCTCTGTGTACCTGTTTTTCTATTGGTGGGGACTTATATAATACCTGAATACACACAGACTCATGTCACGGTGGGGACCTAAATTGAGGTCTTCACGGGTAAACAAGCTAATAAATCACACAGAATGAGTTTTTTGAAAATCTAAAAATGCCTGTAGTTTCCTGTAAGGGGTAGGTTTAGGTGTAGGGCAATAGAATATACAGTCTGTACAGTAGAAAAAGCATTACACCTATGGAGAGTCCCACAAGGATAGCAAACCAGACGTGTGTGTGTGTGTGTGTGTGTGTGTGTGTGTGTGCTTCCATATGTCAAGTCACCTTTATTTATTTAGCGCTTTTAACCATACAGATTGTGTCAAAGCAACTTTCCAATATCAAAATAGGAAAAAAAAATTCAATTTTCAGTTAAAGGCATTTCATTATTGAATTCAATGATGTCATCGTCCAGTTCAGTTCAGTTTAAATAGTATCTGTGCAATCAAGTCGACGATATCGCTGGAAATTAAGTGTCCACAACTGAGCAAGCCAGAGGCGACAGCGGCAAGGAACCAAAACTCCCTCTATGACAGAATGGAGAAAAAAACCTTGGGAGAAACCAGGCTCAGTCGGGGGTCAGTTCTCCTCTGACCAGACGAAACAGCAGTTCAATTCCAACTGCAGCAAAGTCAGATTGTGTAAAGGACTCATCTGGTTCCTGTGGTCTTGTCCCGATGGCTGTCTAGGTGACGAGATCTATGACTATGAGATCTGTGACAACGCAGCACGGTGTGCGTCAGCAGATTCGCTGGCGGACAACCGCATTAAAAAAAAAATACATTTCATAATTTAAAAAGTTTTTATATATATTATTTTTTATATATTATATAGCATATTTTAAAAACTTTAAAAAATATAAAATGTATGTTTATTTGCAACAGTTATGCTAATAACAATAAAAAGACTATTGACATTTAAACAGCGACATCTGCTGACGCACACCGTGCTGCGGAACATCCCAGCTGAAGATAATGAGGAAATTACGCCCCTTCACCAAGTGCATTCCAAACGACTACATAATGACACGCACGTGCCCTGCTCACTCCCAAGTCCCCACTCCAAGGGGATAGGGATGATCACTTCCATTTGGAAAATGCCCGTGAATCGTTCAACCGCGATTCGTGTATCGTTACACCCCTATCTACCATACTTGCAGCAAGGAGTAGAATTTACAGTTTTAGCTATATGGAGTTTACACAAGACTAGATAATGATCTGAGAGATCACCACTTTGCTGCAGAATTTCAATACCATTAACATCAATTCCATGTGACAGTATTAAATCTAGAGTATGATTTCGACAATGAGTAGGTCCTGAGACGTGTTGTTTAACCCCAATAGAGTTCAGAATGTCTATGAATGCTGATCCTAATGCATCTTTTTCATTATCAACGTGGATATTAAAATCACCAACGATTAAGACTTCATTTGCAGTCAGCACTAACTCTGATAGAAAATCAGAAAATTCTTTAATAAAGTCTGTATGGTGCCCTGGTGGCCTGTATACAGTAGCCAGTACAAACATCACAGGGGATTTATCATCAACACTTGTTTCTCTGGATAATGTTATATGAAGCACCATTACTTCAAAGGAGTTATACTTAAAGCCTGCCCTCTGAGAAATACTGAGAATATTACTGTAAATTGTAGCAACACCTCCCCCTTTTGGACGCGGTTCATTTTTATAACAGTAATCTTGGGGGGTAGACGCGTTTAAAATAATGTATTCATCTGGTTTTAGCCTGGTTTCTGTCAAACAGAGCACATCTAGGTTATGATCAGTGATCATATTTACAAAAAGCGCTTTCGTAGAAAGGGACCTGATATTCAGTAAGCCAAGCTTTATCATTCGTTTCTCTGTATTATATAATTTTTTTATTTGTTGCTCGTAAATTAAATTGTTACTCTTAAATTGGTTTGGACATTTTTTTGTATTTTCTAGTTCGGGGAACAGACACAGTCTCTATAGTGAGATGTCTAGGTTAAAGAATCTCTACGTGCTGAGTATTAACTGACCCAAAAACTCGTCCAATTGTCTATAAAACCTATGTTACTCTGCGGGCAACACTTAGACATCCAGCCTCTTTAACATTATTTTTAGTGATCTCCGACTGGCGAAGTCGAACATCATTAGCGGCAACGTGAATAACAATCTTACTGAATTTACATTTAGCATTAGTCAGCACTTTTAAATTTGCCAAGATGTCAGGCGCTCTGGCCCCTATTGTGGCTGGTGTCTCTATTTTCACGTTCCGTACAATAGAATCTCCAATAACTAGAGCACTTTCATCAGGTTTCTCAGTCGGTGTATCACCGAGTGGGGAGAACCTGTTTGATGTTTTGATCGGAACAGAAGAGCGGTGTTTTGACTCGCGACTATGCTGCCTCACAAATCTTTGTCAGCCTAACTATTTCCCTGCATTTATCACATGTGAATCCCTCGTCGCCGACAGAGAGAGAGATAAACTGTACATGTGGCAAACAGCCCTGCTGGAAAAACCAGCATAGACCAGCGTAATTCCAATGCTGGTCTATGCTGGTATATGCTGGTTTGCCTGGTCTTGCTGGTGATGCTGGTCTACCAGCCTGGTCTTGCTGGTGATGCTGGTCACCAGCATCTCACCAGCATCCCATGCTGGTAGCCAGCGGAATCAGGCCGAATGCGGCTGATTGTCGGCTCACTCGGCTGTGTGCTGGCAGCGGCTTGCCAGAATTGAGCCAGGTCCGGCTTGGCCCAGTAATGGTTGCCAGATTTGACTAGGTTTTGGATCTGTGGATCTGGCCCGATTCTGGTTGAGAAACAGCACATTTAGCCACATTCAGCCCGACTGTGGGCCAGAAGTCTCAGTCCTAAAATGTCAAAAATTCAGGTTTTACTCCTTGTCTGAATATTTGGTCCCCACAATTAAAAATTACAAAAATTAAACCTGTACACACACAATCAATCAATTAGGCTGAATTATAAAATTACAAAAATATATATTTTTAAACAAAATACTGTAGAGTTGTAAACCTTTTGCCTGTCAAAGTTATTTATTCAATTTTATTATTTTAATATTTCTATTAATTTTTAGGCTGACCTCAAATGGACTTTGCTTATAATTTAAAAATGTTCCCTTATTCTAAATTGACACTTTCTGACTGTGTGCGATTGCAAAAACTGATACCTCAGTAAGAAGTGGTAAACTTTTACAAAATATGATTTCAGATGTTATAATAGTGATTTTATTATGTCCAAATAAAAGTACCACAGCAAAACTTAGGCTAGTGGGTAGAATGAGCCAATAAGTGATTCTCTGCTGCCATCTTCTGAAATCAGTCAGTGAAACTTTATTATTAATAATTATTATATATATGTGTGTGTGTATGCATGCGCCTTTGTTCTGCAGTGAGGGGCTACTGCATTTTTGTGACAAATCAGGACATAGATGTGTATAATGACAAGGGTATGACAGGTATTACAAGGAGAAGGTGACTTTTCAGGACATTACCGCATGTCCCCACTTTTCAAAACGCTTATAAATCACACAGAATGGAGTGTATTGAAAATCTGAAATAGCAGAAAGTCTCCTGTAAGGGGCAGGTTTAGGTGTAGGGTTGGTGTGTAGGACAATAGCACATACAGTTTGTACAGTATAAAAACCATTACGCCTATGGAGAGTCCCCACTTTTCACAAAAACAAACATGCTGGCGTGTGTGTGTAATTTTTTTTATTTTATTTTTGCCAGGAAAAATATAACATGAGGTAATGATTTAAATGTAGCCTACATTTTAGATTATTTAAAAACAAAACAAAAAAAACAATCAACAGATATAAATGTAACTTTAACTATTTGAAACCTCACGTGCAAAGCCTGCGAAAGAAGCAGAGGTTATATAAGCTGCGGTCGTCACGTGACGCGCACAGCCGGACTCTGAGTGGACGTCGCCCGACGGGAGAGCTTTCACGAGGTAAAGTATTTTTTATGTACATAAGTATAAAATCGACGGCCTGTCATTTAAATGTACCATAAGCCTACTGCTCACATAAACGAGCCTTTCCGTCTTTATTTTGTACGGCCCGCTCTTCAGCACCGTTAATTACCGTTAATGCCGTTATATCTGTGTGACGTCATTTGCGCAGATCTGCTAGAATTGAGAAAACCTCCTTTCGTTTCACATTCATGTCGGTCAAGGTAACGTTAGTTTAAAAAAATGTAGCCATTTATAATTCATATTTTCACATTTAAGCAGTGTTGTCTCACAGATTTGTCTGAGTGAGAACGCGCGACACTGAACACGCACTCTCTCATCGTGTGTGATAGAGCGAGCGAGCAACTCTTCTGTTGTTTATTTGTTTGTTTGTTCCTAATAAACTGTTTAACCGCACTCGCAAGTGAATCTCAAGTTATTTTATGTTTTTTTTTCCTCACATTCTTTCTTGTAACTCTTCTCTCAGTCACACACCTGACTCAATGGCTCATTATGGAGCTCATTATGCGGGCCTTTGTCTTCTCAGGTGAGAATCACAGCATTATCCAGGATAGTTCACGCCCTCTCGCATAGTCACTTTTTGAGTAGAAAGGGTCTTAGAAAATTTAAATCAATATATTGTTTTCTCTGAATGAGTGAGTTAGATTATTTTCAGATCATTTTGAAGCAAATATTCTAGGCTACAAGATCCAGTTCTCAAAAGTCTTGTGAACAAATGTTCTGTATGTGTTTTATGGCCTTATTTCAGTTACTTTTAAAATTTTAGTTTTTTTCTAACCACGCATTAAACGTTGTTTTCTCAAAAACACAATCATGTACGTACAAGCTGCTCACATATTATTGTAGCCCAGTTTGTGCTGAATATAGTGTTTTTAGAATTTAGCCATTAAAATGTTTATAAGCAACAGAAAAAAGCACAAATGTCAGGGCATGTCAAAACTTCTCCGGAGCCCCAAAACACCCTCAGACCCCAGAGGGTTAAACCTGCTGCTTTAAATGTTTCAAAATGATTTATAACAGCTGAAAACAGTTAGAAATTTTGAAAAGTAATCAAATGTAATCAGTTAAATTGCTTTAAAGTAATTGAAATAGTTACACTACTTATTACATTTCAAATTGTGTAACTTGTAATTTTCCAAAGTAACCTTCCCAGCACTGACCGTGTTGCCCAATACTTCCTTGTTTTTCTTGAAAGTCTAGATACAGTTATTCAGAAATATAACTGAACAGTTTACCGTTTTGTTAATTCTCAGTATAACGAGGAGTGGACTTTTAACACAGATGTCTATCTGGACAAACGTAAAAACTTACGCCCACAATGTCATTGATTCTTGTAAGAAACAAAATGGCACATGAAAATGAGAATTTTAAAAAAATAGAATTGCTGTTACAATATTGTGAGCTTTGAAATTAACATCTAGACAGAGAAGCAACTTTAGACATATAAAAGGTTGCTTCTTTCAAACTTAAATAACTAAACTGAGCAAATAGATTTGCTACATTTAAAAATTATAGGGTGAAATAATAAATGCAGTTTGGAGAATTATTGAAATATATGAGCCTATATATTTAATTATAAATGTTTCAATTCTTCCTACAGAACCCCAGCAATAATAGTCTATCTTCCATAAATAAATAAAAAACAAAGCAGTATTGCCATTTATTTTAAATGATCACTAACACAAATTTGTAAAACTTTGATTTGTTAATTTGTGGACACAATATAATTTTTTCCCCCACATGTCATGTCTGGGGCTCCGTAGTTTTGCCGTTAGCAATAGCATTCAACATTTAAACTTCAAGGCAGACATTGATGTTTGTGAACACTTTACTGGCAGCACTAAGTGTAGTGTTTTTTCCTTAAAAATAAATTAAAACTTTTTTACAGTTATATTGTTATTTGCTTTCACTTGACCAAAAATTCCTAAGGATCCTCTTTTAAAACAAACCACGACTAGGACTTTAGTCTGAAACAGTCATGAATAGCAATCATTTAAGTTTAAGTATGTCATTTTCCAATGCATGCTCAAAAACTGGGATGACAGGTAAGAGGCTAGTTTACAGAGGTGGACAGTAACGAAGTACATTTACTTGAGTATTGTACTTAAGTACACTTTTTGAGTATCTGTACTTTACTTGAGTATTATTTTTTTCTGGAAACTTGCGACTTTAACTTCACTACATTTGAAAGACAAATATCGTACTTTTTACTCAACTACATTTATATCAAGGTCCCCAAGTAGAAAGTCGTTATATGTAGCAGTTTTTACAGTGTGTGCATTTTCAGATTCACTGAACCTTTTTTTTCTGCGAAAATCCAGTCTGCGATCTGCCAAGTGTTACAGTATTTCTAAGCCTGCAGTTTTCCACCTAGCTTTTGGCTGATTTCTTTTAGCAAATCTGGCAACCTCGGGATCTTAACCACTAAACTAATGTAAATGTCCGCACTACTACACAGCTAAAAGCGCTCTACAAAGGCATGTGTTAACTCATTAAAGCCCTTTGGAAAATTAACCATGTTTTTACTATAGTAACCGTAACTATGGTATTTGCAGTAAAATCACAGTATCCACAAATTTACTATTATCTCACTATAGTAACCATATGCTATTTGTAGTAAAACTTCAGTCACCACCAATTTACCATAGTTTCATTATATTAACTATAGTTTGATTTATGGCAATACAAATGGTAGGCTAATATATCGGTCAAAAATCGCTGCCCTCACTTTACTCTATATATGTTATAAACTTAGGCCTACTGGTAAATTGCTGCTAAAAACTGGTCAGGGAAGTATATAAATCTGAAAATTATTTTATTGTCAAAACACTGCACACACACACACACACATACATATATATACATATATTTTTTTTGTAAACAAATGATCAAAAAGTAGGCTAAATGAAAACTTTGGAATCTAAACTAGGAATCAATAAGAATTTAAATCAATAAGCAGAATCAGAATCGGAATGGATAAAATTCAAACAATACCCAACCCTAGCCACATGTTGTGAAGTTCACTGATTTCTGAGTATTTTATGAACACTGATCAGTTGATGGCAAAATTAAAAAAGACGGTTCTTTGGTGCAACCTGCACACCCATGGCCATACTGAGAGAGTATGTTCCAGTTTTCTGAGGATACTAAAGATTTGTTTTCTTTTCAATGTTTGCTTTGTTTGCCTAAAATGAACCATATCATAGACTTCAGTATCTCTTTGAAAAAGAACTTTGTAACTTTTAAACAAGTATTAAAATGAGTTCAATGTAGCTGTAGGAGTGTTAGATAAAAAATAAAGATGATTATCTTCATTCAGTTGTTCCATTTCTAGGTTTGGTAACATAAAAGCTCTTAATTCCAAAGATAATACAAGCTAATCAGTGTGTTCAGTAGGTTGCATTAGTGGCATAAAGTATTGCAAGTATACAATAAAAGCAAAATACAATAAAACAATGCATTTACTTTTGATACTTAAGTAAAAGTACAGAAGTATATGTTTTTAAAAGTACTTAAGTAAAAATCTGTCTTTACAACTTTCACTTGTAGTGGAGTAGTATTTGACCAGTGGTATCTGTACTTTCACTGCCTCTGCTAGTTTATTGCACTATTTTTGTTGATTTGTATTTAGTTTAATTCTTGTGAGAATCTTTTTATCCGGTTTTGTTACTTCATATAAATGTTGACGTTGAGCGTTGTTGTGTGCATTCATATTCACAATCATTTGTGAGGGGCGCTATCTAAAATCTCACCTGTATGTACCAACAGTGCATTCCTTTTCTTTCACTCAGTAAATCACTCTGTACAGTGTTGCCTAATACCTCCATGATTTTCTTAGGTAGTCCAGGCAGAATCATTCACCTCGTCTTTCCCTAATTTAAGACCTATTCAAACTAAAATTAAGACATTTATTACACT
>NC_081158.1:283067-338919 GCF_012432095.1 Onychostoma macrolepis | reverse complement strand
GAGCATTATTAGATTGAGATATCTGAGATCATCTCTATAAATGTTGTTTATCATTCCAGATATCTCAGCGCTGCTTCAGAATGACTCTCTACCCTGCCCTAAAGTAACCGTGAACAGCTTCAATGTTTCATCTGACACAAGGTGAGTTTCCTTTTGACCTCTGCTGCACTCTTCTATTCAAAATACACCAATCAAAAAAGTACTTTAAAAATAAACACTATATTTAAGAAATAACATCGGAGAGAACATGCTGTACTGTTTGTTACTTGTGAAAAAATCAGCTGAAGGATGACATGCATAATTCAGTTTTTTGTCTGATGCCAATATAATTAAGTTTTTGTTATTCTTTAACCTCCTCTTCTTTAAAGATAAACGCCTTTCTTAGAACTGATAGGAAAATACAGGATTTAACCTGAACATTTACATAATGAAATTAAGCAGACAAAGATATACAGTATATTAATATACAGACAGCAGAATGAAACGACATACTGTACAGAAAAACTTAATGCGCTGCTGTGCAGAAGAGCCTTTCAACTAAACCTTTCCTTCTTAAACTCTGAGCAAAGCATTGTTAACACATGAGAGCAATTCAAACACCAAAATCAACTCAAAGGAAACCAAAAGACAAACAAGTGGTGATCTAGAGGAGAAGTTCACGTTAATAGTTCCTAAACTGCACATCAGCATACTGTAATATCTCTAATTAGTTCACCACAATTCTGTTCAGTTTATAAACCATCAAATGAGGTCAAACAACTGGAACAGATGTGAGTTAGAGGTGCAGGCGACTCCTGTGATCCCAACTGTCCTCAGTCAGCATGTTTATGATTCCCTCGCATACAGGTGTGGCCTTTAAGAACTGAACGGGACATTTGGACATAGTTTATTTTAAATTAAACTGAATGTACATTTAATTGGGCCACATTGCTTTTAGATTACAGGCTCTTCAGTTTGATGATCAAAACCTAACAGTATTTTTGTTTGTTGCTTAGAGTTGTTCCCACACCTCAGTCGACCTCAACAACTACAACAACTCCCACAACTACAACAACTACAACAACTCCCACAACTACAACAACTCCCACAACTACAACAACTACAACAACTACCACAACTACAACTCCCACAACTACAACAACTACAACAACTCCCGCAACTACAACAACTCCCACAACTACAACAACTCCCACAACTACAACAACTACAACAACTCCCACAACTACAACAACTACAACAACTCCACAACTACAACAACTCCCACAACTACAACAACTCCCACAACTACAACAACTACAACAACTCCCACAACTACAACAACTACAACAACTCCCACAACTACAACAACTACAACAACTACAACAACTCCACAACTACAACAACTACAACAACTACAACAACTCCCACAACTACAACAACTCCCACAACTACAACAACTCCACAACTACAACAACTCCCACAACTACAACAACTCCCACAACTACAACAACTACAACAACTCCCACAACTCCAACAACTACATCAACTACAACAACTCCCACAACTACATCAGCTAAAACATCTCCCACAACTACAACTACATCAACTACAACAACTCCATCAACTCCCACTACACCCGCAGCAGAGCCCACTGAGCGGTAAGACTACAACATTACTTCACTTCACATTACGTTTAAGTCATTAAGCTAACTAACTATTCATAATCAGTAAATTGGGAGTTTATTGAGGCAAAAGTAAAATTCGTAAATACTGAATATGTCTTCCCCATGTAAAGTGTTACTGCATCAAACAATGAGAGTGATTTTGAACTAAAGAAAGCTGATTGGTGAAAAATATATGTTGAGGGCCAAAAGCAAAATATAACTTCCAAAAATACATCTGCATAAACCCGCAGTGTCACCATATAATAACGCCAGATTGTTTAAAAACAAATCCTGAAACATAAAAATCCAAAACCTGCCATTCTGTGGATCAGGATCTGACTCAAATGAAGTGTGAACCATGAGTCTTTCACACAACTGCTGATTTCTGTCGTTTGTGAAATGATTTATTGCACGCACCTTACAAATGTACATTATTAAAATATAAGCAGTTAAATTTGTGTTTTTCTATTTAATAATGTTTATCTTCCTATTTGTACTTCTCTTTCAGTGAGTGTCTGGACATATTTTGCAGTTCCAGTGTCTCGACTGCTTCCACTCTGATCATCTCGGTGCTTTGCTTTCTTCTGCTAGTCAGTTAATCATGACGAATCTCTATTATCACTGCTAGTGTCTGACTGTTCAATGGCATTCAGCCATCCAGTATGTGATAGAACAGAGATTCTTACATGGATTATGGGACTATCTGTATTCATTTATGTATAATCAATCTTAATCTTAGCTTTAATCATAATAGTTATCAATGTATTGTAATGTTAAGCTCTTATTGTAATAATAATGAATGATTCTCACATTCTCTGTAGAGGTTTAGGTAAATATTTACAATAGTTGTGGCTTAATGTAACGGAGGCCAGCTAGTAGGTGCTGTGCAAGTAAACTGACTGACGCTAGTGGCTGCAGCCATTTAGCCTCCTGGTTAGCGCGTCTGCCTCCCACGCCGCCTTGCACTACTTTAACACTACTAGTAAATCATAAAAGTAATCAGATTTGTAAATATGAATAAAATCTTCAAGTGTGAAACATGTCTTTGAAACAAACAAAAAATATATATATTTTCTTTTTGCATTGAACATTTACACTGATAAATTGCACTGATTAAATAAAATGGAGTGCATTAACACTGCTGGCATTTTAATGCATTGTATTTTCAGGGCTTGCATTTTTGTGGCTGAGAATAAGCACAGTTGTATATGTATTATTATAAATTCACTAATTCATATTCACCTTCCAGATTTAATTTCCAAAATATTCTGTCTGTTAGAAAAAAACCCCACGATAATATTGAACAAGCGATTTTCAGTCCATTTTATTTTGCTTTACAAATTCACCTGTCGAGTACTGATGCATCTCCATCTGAACTGCAAAAATGCTTTTCTTACCCCTTTGGCAGATAATTTTGCTTAAGTTATTATTATTTCTTACAGAAAACGACAATATTTTATGCCATTTTATTAACTAGTAAATGTATCTTGATTTAAGAATTTGTAGGTATTTGACTGGAAACAAGACAAAAATAGTAAGTAAGAAAGGCATTTTTTGCAGTGTGCCATTAGTGACCTGACCAGCAGGTGATGACAAAAACCAAAGCAACAGGTAGAATCATTCATTCATTCATTCACAAAAACTGATTTACAGAAATGGAAAAAGTGGTAAATACAACCCCAGATCAGAAAAAGTCTTTACATTTTAGTTAACAGAAGTACAAAGAAAATGTTTTCACTGAAAAAATTAATTATATTTTGTGAATATATATATAAAAATAGATTATGATGGCTGCAACACATTCTAAAAAAGTCGAGACAGAGGCAAAATAAAAGTAAAAAGGTTATAGAATATCCAAATGAATTTCATCCTGAAGTGGAGGTGACCTAAAGCTTACAAACATTTCCAAATCATTCTCACTCACTCTTTAACTCTTTAACATTTTCTAGTAAGCTGATTTTATTTATTTATTTTTTTTAAGATTTTTAAAGATTTTTCATTTTGGCATTTTTGGCTTTCATTAGAATAGGACATTATATATTAACAGGAAACAAAGTGGGAGAAAGACGGGGCACAGGATTGGGAAGGACCACGAGCCGGGACTCAAACTTGTGCCGCCCGAAGCACAACAGCGCTATATTGTGCTGCCCTCAAGACTATCGGAGTCAACCCTTTCCCCCCAGTTTTAGAGGGTCATCTTACCCCAATGGTTTAAATTCGAGTTTACACTTCAGAAAAAGTAAAGATACATTTTCCCCTAAAATCTAAATGAAGTATTCTGCTCTTAAGTCTCCAATGAACAAATATGTGTAACGGGTATGGAAAGTAATGTTTATTTCATATGTAGAATTACACAAAAATGTTCACAATGTATACCTGATGTGCCTGTCTGTGTGCACCTTCCCCTTTAAATTTCTGACAGCAGCATTAGCCTTAATTTCCTGTCTTTGCACCTCCTCTTCCCTTCCTGCACAGTCTGTGCATGGGAGAGATGGGTTTCTAATGAGCTCTTATTAATCTAATTTAATCTTTGCTTTAAAAATCACTTTTATACTTTTATACTCCGTTTAATTTTACGTGTATATTTGATTATTTCTGTATTTTCTAGTGATGGCGAAGTGAAGCGTTCTGAACCAATGAAGCGGAAAAAGGTTCATTACTCCAAGCGTTTTAAAACGGTTCATGCTGTGGCCATCTTGTGGTGGAAAAAAGAATAACACCTTCCAAAGTGCTGTGATTCATTACAGCTGCTGGTTTCACATCTGGTTCTACAACTGATTCCTTGTTTTAATTTATTGTATAACCATAATGCATTGTCAAATTCATTCATTCAACTTGAACTCGTGAATTAAATCTGTGATCTCCCAGCAAACATTGGTCTGACAGCAACGTCGTGTCCCTGGCCAGAAATAGTCGCGGTAGGACGACATATGTAAAAATATGTAACACAGAATATTTCCTAAAAATGCATTCAGATACGTTTGTACATGTCTATAGTTCTCTGGGGTTGCATGTATAATTGTTACTTTGACTTTTAGCTACGTGTAGTTCAATATATACCCTGCTGTGATTCAGTTGTGAGACGACGTCCAGTAGGTGCACACGTGCATTTATAGTCCATCATGACCCTCTATGAAATCCTTATGAAATATGCAAAAACAATTGTGCTTACACCTTGGTTAATACTGCAAAAATTAATTTCAGTTCCCCAAGTAGTTTTTAAGAGGTTGTGAATAGACGTCCACTGACGTCCTTTACACGTCTAGTCAAGCACCCATACAAATGATAATAAAAAAGAAAAAAAAAGCGTGGGAATCTTTAGAGAAAATTTAAACAAACACATGACCGTTTGTATTTTATGGATTAAATGAAAATGAAAATTCAAATGCCTAAAAAGCTCAGATAATATATCAAACTCTCAATCAAATGCTCAAACTATCAAATAATAAATCAAACTATCAAAATGGCTTCTCAAATGCGAAATCAAATGTGATTTCATTTCCTCATTCGGCAAAGCACAAACTGTGTCAAAAAACAAATAAAAAATCATTTGTATTTGATATATAATTTTCATGATCAACTCAGTATAAACCTGTCATAATTAAATGATAAATCAAATGCTCAAACCAACACCGCAAATGACAAATCAAATGCTCAGATTTTTGCTCAAACGGAAACCGAAAACGGCCATTGATAAATCAAATGCAAATGAAGAGTGCCAATCAACTAGCGTGGGCGGAGCTTTAAGGCGGAACTGGGTACCTCATCCACTGTTGAGTAACTTCTTTTGAGTTTTTTCATACAAAATGGACAGGAATTTAATTACACAACTTTTAAGGGACGCTACCGAGGCCCTGGAGCACAGTTCATCATTATTGACAACCGGACCTCCCCAACAACCTACGGCTGAATGTGCTCCAGATCAACGGGCATTTGGTGGGGTACAAGGCGAGTCTAATCTCAGTCAGCCTTGTTGTTATCGCTTCAGTCCCCTTAATATCTGAGGTAAAATCAATCGTCATGTTTCCGAAATAAATGTTTTTTTTGTTTCCAAAAAAAGCTGTTTGAACTTTATAGTTAGTAATAGTGTATTGATTGAGTGTATGAAATAATCGGCGACAAATAGAAATTGTGCAGCGATGTTGCGATGCGCCTCCCACAGACGGTTCACTGAGGACTGCGTCCGATAATAGGCCCCATCCCCCCTCCCGACATCAAGTCTCTAAAACATTATACAGTATAAACTTTGCATACTGCAAGGAGTTGTATGATAGTATGCACTGATCTATATGTAATGTAATAATATATAATCTATATAATAGATCATGGGTGGTATGCCATTCCAGACATAACTTATGTACTGATTTCAGTGTTACTTGAGTTATATTTAGTAGATTCTGGCAAATATTTTTCTGCATACAGAAAATTTGCATACTATGCACAGTATTCATACTGGATACTGCAGAAAAAGTAAGAGTAGAATGATAGTATGGCATTTTGAACACAGCACTAGTTTTGTGGTACTACATTTGCCATGTTGTCATTATCACGTGACCTACCAGCACAGGTCGCCTATGTAATAGGTGATATAAGGGACAAAAGCTAATAATTATTTGTTTATATTTAAGGCATTGGCATTTCAGAACTGCCTTAAATGTTGACATTTCTAGGTGAAGTGAATCGATTATTTTCGCCTTACCCTCGTCAGTCAGTTAATCAACTAAGAAGAACTGGGCATTTCACTCCATCCCAAACTCCTAGAATGAAGAAAAAGTGTGTCATACACACACAGATTTTTTTGCCTAGCCAGGCGGAAAGAGTCAGAAATACCAAAGGTGCCTGAAAAATTTCAACTGGAAAGAGCAGGACTAGGAGAAAAGAAAATTATTTTCTCTGGTGAGTATGCACT
This sequence comes from Onychostoma macrolepis, assembly GCF_012432095.1. Taxonomy (NCBI): domain Eukaryota; kingdom Metazoa; phylum Chordata; class Actinopteri; order Cypriniformes; family Cyprinidae; genus Onychostoma; species Onychostoma macrolepis. The sequence continues at coordinate 332,367 of NC_081158.1, read as the reverse complement.
GTAACAGGTCAGTTACCCATTTGATATATCTTATTTTACAAGGACATTGTGAGAATAACATAGTGTTTCATATAGGGATGCACCGATAGGTTTTTTTGTTTTTTTTTAAAGTTTGATGTGGTAGTAAAACCATAGACTGCTGATTTTTGTTCATGGTATTTCAGCTGCAACAGAATGTTTTGCAAAAAGACAGAAAAAAATATATTTGACATCTAAATGTTTGAATACATTTTTATATATTTATGTGTGGTGACAAGACTGTAAATTACCATTTTCAATGTACTTCCTGAGGTACGATGACATCTGGCATTTCAATTCCAGAGGAACCTCGTGAACATCCTCATGAGATGATGAGATGATGATCCAAGATGGCGGCGCGAGTACATCGCGAGGCTCTGGGTCTCTCCAGATTTTGCAATTTTGCGGTATTTTTCTTACTCATCTCGGGCCTGTTCGTGCAGAACAGTTGTGCCTTTACATCGTACACCCGTTGTGAGCTTTTGGATATCGGTTTGCAATTTCCGACACTTTTATGGACAATCTTGACTCCTTCCTGAGATCGCTAGGACACCGAGGCTATGCACCCTACCCGGCCGGGCGGAAGTGCTCGCAGGCGGCGTCGAGATCGTAAACAAAGGCGGGGGAAGCGCGGAGGACTAAGAGCTAAGCTAAGGCTAACACCACACTGGCTCTCTTTACCCAGCATTTTCCTTGCCAATGTACGGTCGCTAGTGAACAAAATGGAGGAGATTCGACTCAGCATCACACACAGCAAGAAACTTTTGAACTGTAACGTCCTAATCTTCACGGAAACCTGGTTAAACAGCGGAATACGGACACCGCTATTGAGCTAGCGGACGCCACACACTCGGGCGGATAGAACATTAGATGGCTCCGGTAAGACCAGAGGTGGTGGATTGTGCATTTACATTAACAAAGCTTGGTGCACAAACTCTGCTATTGTTGGGAGTCATTGTTCAGCTAACCTTGAGTTTCTCATGGTTAAATGTAGACCGTTTATCTACCGCGGAGTTCACTTCCACCATTATAACTGCAGCCTATATTCCCCGGATGCTGATGCCAAGCTTGCTATGAAAGAACTTCACGCAGCCATCAGTAAACAACAGACTGATCACCCGAAGCGGCTTTTATTGTTGCAGGTGACTTTAATCACTCAAACTTAAAGTCAGTGCTACCCAAGTTTCACCAGCATGTTTCCTGTCACACCAGAGGAAACAAAACCTTAGACCATGTTTACACAAACATGGCTGGAGCTTACGTTGCGACACCCCTCCCCCACCTGGGACAGTCAGATCACCTTTCTTTGTTCCTCACCCCCAAATATGCACCCCTCATCAACCGTGTGAAGCCATCAGTGAAGACCATCAAGGTGTGGCCTGCGGGGGCAGATTCCACACTCCAGGAAAGGTTTCTACACACAGACTGGAGTATGTTTGCTTCTCAAGCCACCAGTGGCGCTCACACAGACATTGACTCTTACACCTCCTCTGTATTGGATCATATCAATATCACCATTGACAGTGTTACAACCCAGAAACAGATCACCACATATCCAAATCAGAAGCCTTGGATGAACAAGGAAGTGCGACTCCTGTTGAAGTCACGCAACACTGCCTTCAGATCAGGAGATGCACAAGCCTACAGCACATCCAGAGCAAACCTGAAGAGGGGCATCAAAAAGGCCAAGCACTGCTACAAGCTAAAGATAGAGGGACACTTTTCCAACTCTGACCCTCGACGCATGTGGCAGGGCATTCAGGCCATCAGTGACTACAAACCCACCCACTCCACCCCCGCAGCCACTGATGTCAACTTCCTGAACGAGCTAAATTACTTTTATGCTCGCTTTGAAAGAGACAACAGAGAAACTGCCACCAAGCTCAATCCCTCAGATGACCACCCACCAATCATACTCTCCTCCACAGATGTCTGCAAGGAACTGAGCGGATCAGCGCGCACAAGGCTGCTGGACCAGACAACATCCCTGGTCGTGTTCTCAGGGCATGTGCGGAGCAGCTCGCTGGGGTTTTACAGACATTTTCAACCTGTCTCTTGCCCAAGCAGTCGTACCAACATGCTTTAAATGCACTTCCATTGTGCCAGTGCCAAAACACTCTAGTCCGAGGTGCCCTAATGACTACCGCCCTGTAGCACTCACACCCATCGTCATGAAGTGCTTTGAGCGGCTGGTCCTGGAACACCTAAAGACTCTCTACCATCCACATTGGACTCACACCAGTTTGCCTACCGTAGCAATAGGAGCACAGAGGACGCAGTTTCCATGGCACTGCGCTCTGTGCTCACTCACCTGGACAATAAGAACACTTATGCACGTATGCTGTTTGTTGACTTCAGCTCAGCATTCAACACTGTCATCCCAACCAAGTTAATAGCCAAACTTGGAGACCTGGGCATCAATACCTCAATGTGTAACTGGATTTTGGACTTCCTGACCAACAGACCCCAGAATGTTCGATCAGGATTCACCTGCTCCACATCCATCACACTTAACACTGGTGTACCACAGGGCTGTGTGCTAAGCCCGTTTCTCTACTCCCTCTTCACCTCCGACTGCAAGCCTGTGTATGGATCTAATTCCATCGTCAAGTTTGCAGACGACACCACGGTGATTGGCCTCATCAGTAACAACGATGAGACTGCCTATAGGGAGGAGATCCAGCACCTGGCCACATGGTGCACTGAAAATAACCTGCTCCTCAACACCACCAAAACGAAGGAGCTCATCGTGGACTTCAGGAAGGAGTCAAGAGGCACACGACACCATCCACATCAATGGAATGGCTGTTGAGCGTGTCTCCAGTTTCAAGTTCCTGGGGATCAACATCTCGGCGGACATGTTGTGGAAAACCAACACCTCCAGCCTGGTCAAGAAGGCTCACCAGCGCCTCTTCTTTCTGAGGACACTGAGGAAGAATCAGCTCTCCTCAGCTATCCTGGTGAACTTCTATCGCTGCGCAATAGAAAGCATCCTGACCAACTGTGTCACAGTATGGTATGGGAGCTGCTCTGTTGCGGAGCGCAAGGCACTGCAGCGGGTGGTGAAAACTGCCCAGCGCATCACAGGGACTCCACTACCTGCCATCGAACACATCCAGAGGAAACGCTGTCTGCATCGAGCTCGCAGCATCTTTAAGGACTCCTCTCACCCAGCCCACAGACTGTTTTCTCTCCTGCCCTCCGGCAGGCGTTTCAGGTGCCTCCGGACCAGGACCAGCAGACTAAAGAACAGTTTCTTCCCCAGAGCTGTCTCTTTACTGAACTCTAACCCCCGTTGATCCACTTCCTCATATATTATTAACTCTTCTCTCCTACCTCACATCTGCCTTATTTGCACTACTGAATGTAAATTTTTATCACAGTAACAACTGTTTACTTTTGTATCTTGCACTACCATACCTAAATTGGACTATGCTCATTTGCACTGCCGACTGTTGTTACATTATCAATGCTTACATTAATATTTTGCACCGTATGTCTAATTGTAATACGCAATCACTTCCACTGCACTTTTACACCTTGTTTATAGTAACAGTCATCTGTATATATATTATATTGATAGTACATATCACCTGTAAATTCTGCCTATAGTAATAGCCATCTGTATATTTATTCACTATACATATTCACCTGTAAATTCTGTATATTTATTCACTATACATATTCACCTGTAAATTCTGTATATTTATTCACTATACATATTCACCTGTAAATTCTGTTTATATTAATAACCATCTTTCTATATATATTTATACATATACTCAGTACATATCCTTGTCCTGCACTTATTCAACCATTGTATATACTGCACTTGCTACTATTGCACTTCTGGTTAGACCTAAACTGCATTTCGTTGCCCTGTACCTGTACTTGTGTAATGACAATAAAGTTGAATCTAATCTAATCTAATCTAATCTGGCCATATAACTCTTTCCAAAACCATCTATCAACAAAGGAAATAACTAAACAGATGCTTAAGTTTTTAGAAGATGGGAAGATTTAGTGATTGATTGCTTATGTTTTTAAAACCACAAATATAACCCATTACTTCAGGCAGGATGATTTTGTCAGCCGCTCTCTGGAACAACACTGAGATGAGAGAAGGGCGTTCCTTTAACATAAGCAGGACCCCAGTGTCCTTCAGACCACGTTTGAGTTGCTTTATCTGCCTTTCTCTGCGACCAATAACCTAAAGAATCAGACACCATTTTGTAAGAAAGCAGACATTTATAAACTTATGTTTGTGGTTTATTATCTGGGGTTATTTTAGCTATTTGTTATTGCCCATTACTAGTCTTGTAGTGAACAATGGACTCTATGCACAGCCCACCGCCTACGTGTTTCCGCTAAAATCTCAGTTGTAGGCGAGCTTCCGGTTTAGCGTTCTCTGATAGCAAGCTGTGGTAATAGCGCGGTCTTTGTCAAATTTTCGATTATCTAGCGATTACAAGTAATTATTTTATATTATATATTTTATTAACTGTAGTAACAACATTTTAGTATATTATATTAAAATACAACATTTTATTAATGAGTTCAAGAAGCTTCAAGTGCCTTCGGCGTGAAGGTGCAACGTCTATGTATTGCTGTGTCCCATTATGTGACACATCCTCAAGGTTTAATTCGGTGGTTAGTTTCCATACTTTCCCTTTGGACAAGGAAACAAGTAAAAAATGGATTCACTATATCCGACGTGAGGATTTTAATATCACTCCTAACACAAGAGTCTGCAGTCGTCACTTCAAGAGTGATGATTTGATCGAGCCATCGACTCCCACAGGACGCCGGCTACTGAAGAAAGGTGCAGTGCCCACTTTGTTTGAGTGGAACAACTACTCCACTTCAGCACCAAGGCGCACCGGGGCATGGCAGAGGAGAGAAGTTTCCCCTCCACTGAACGAAGATCCTGTGCCTGTGGACCTCCAGCATGAGGAGCATGATTATTGATCATTTCCCGTTCCTGCGGCTGTCGATCTTTCTTTAGATCAGACTGAAGATCTCCGAAAGGAAGTGGAACAACTGAGGAAACAGGTGGAAGAACTGTCTGTCCGTCACAGATTTTGCTTGGGCAGATTTGCTGCATCAGACGATGACATACGGTTCTACACTAGGTAAGATTTAAAACTTATAAATAATATTATATCATTATTAGGATGCTGTATTATAATTTTCTGGTCTTTGATTAATACAGTATGTCCATGTAGATATTTTATTTACATGTCACTAAACCCGTATACTATACAAGTAAGCTACAATACAGTCTAAAAGTAAGATAAAACTGTTGGTCATTTTGTGATGTGTATTATCTCAAACATGTCCCACATCTTATGTAGGTTTGTGATGTACAATCACTTGATGGCGTTCTGGAGACTCATTGAACCTGCATCTCACAACATGGTTCGTGTGACCAGAGCAAGGGCAGCTACAACTAGGAGTCGAATTATAAAAACCTGGGCAAATTTTCTTTATACCGTTCTTGGATCAGTGCGCATCTGGATGTCTGAGGAGGCGGTCAAGGCTCACATGCGAAAGGAGTTCCAGGACTATCCAGACACACAAGTGGTGATCGACTGCACAGAGCTGCGGTGCCAAACTCCATCCTCTCTCCTGCTTCAAAGTGAAGTGTTCTCCTCTTATAAATCCCACTGCACCTTCAAGGGGTTAATTGGCATGGCACCACATGGCGCAGTCACCTTTGTGTCATCCCTGTATGCAGGATCCATCAGTGACAAGGAGCTTCTCAAGCAGTCTGGGATTGTGTCTCTGCTGAAACCTGACATGGCTGTTACGTCCACAACGTAATGCATTATAGGTTGGTTTCGTTGTTGCTGTTCTCTCTTTCTGTTTTAGGATTGGTCCTGGACATGATAGGAGTCTGCTGGTGGTTGGACCGGAGCAGAGACCTGGACTATAAATTCCCTGGCAATCCACTGGAGGGGGCTCTCTGCTTCTTTTATTGATTGCTCATGTCTGTTGTTGTGGTACTGTGCTAGCTGTTGAACATGTGGTGTGACAGAGTGTTTTCTGTTTTAACCTAGTGTTTGTGATATCTTGTGACACTGTGTGAGCCTTACTTTTAGGACCTTGATGTCTTGTTGGCCATGTCTGTAAACTATTCAACTGTTTTGGGAAGCTGTAAGGGGTGAGTGCCGTGTTTCTTTTGTAGGCCGGTTGGCTGTTACTTTTCTCCTGTTTATTGGGCAGATAAGGAGATAGGGAATTGGATTGTATGTTTTGTTTCTTTTATTTTGATTCGTAGGGAAGGTAGAACATTTGTGGGGAAGTTAGTTTGTTTGTTTATTATTTTGGCATTAGCTCACCCCTGAGATTTTGCTTCTGGATTCTGTGTATTGCTTTTGTATACAATGAGAACGAAAAACAGGTACACTTGCTTTGAAAACGAACGAGAGCAAGGAAAGAAAATAAAAAAAGAGAAATTAAGTTAACATGGTTGTTTCATTTATGTTACACTCTGACCTAGACCAGGGCTCGTAACATGGCTATTATGGTCGACAAAGGTTTTCTCGTGGACGACTGTGTGCCATGCAAAGTCTACAGACCTGCTTACCTGTCAAAAAGAGAACAGATGTCGGCTGGTGAGGTAAAGGAAACCCAATCCATTGCTCGACTGAGGGTCCATGTTGAGCGTCTCATCCGCAGGGTGAAACATCACAAGCTGTTTGATACAGTCATCCCTCTTTCCATCACAGGGAGCATCAACCAGCTATACACTGTTGCTTGCCTCCTTGTGAACTACCAGAATGGCCCTTTGGTAAAAGCATGGGCAAAGGATTAAAGACTAGACAAGACACTTGCTGTAGGGGACGGAACAATTTGAATTTATTTGTAGAGAATATAAATATGTTGATTAATTGTAAACAATTTTAATAATGTGTCTGTAAATAAATAACTTTGATACAGCATTTCTGTAAACATGTAAATATAAATAACTTTGATACAGTGTTTCTGAAAATGTGTAAATAAATAACTTTTTTACAAATGTAAATCAACTTGAATTTCTTTTTTTTTTTTTTTTTTTTTACATTTTAAAGGATCTTGGCAGGTAGAAATAAAAAAGAAATGGTCAGCCCTCTTTCTAATAGTTTTAAACATTCTGCAGTCTTTGTAGATGCGCTGGATCATCATGTCATCCTGTGCGTACACCACAAAATCACACCAGTCCAATCCCGAGATCAGCATCTGACCTTGCACTTGCCAGTAATAAGCATGCTGTTGTTTTAGCTCTGGTGTGCCATTCTGCAGCTTCAGGTAAGGGCAGTCAAAACCTGGTGCTCTGTGGGGTCGTAAACGATACCATCAGGAGAGGAGCCAAGCCAAGGTGCATCTGGGTGAATTAAGAATCCACAAGCGTAGAAGTTCACTCCACGCAACAGACAGTATTCCTCCACCGCTGCAGATTCCAGTTCAAGGCCTCTCTTCATGTCTGCTGTGTTCCCTTGTGGATTCTTTCAGCCAAGTGTTCAGCAGAGCTCTGCCCCCTTACATGGCAAACCTCTCCAAATCGTGACGATGTTACTCGTGGCTTTCTAACGGAGTGCCAATCCATCGAAGCACTCTGGTCTTTGGTGGCATGCTGAATCTTGTGTGCCGTTTCCAGAGTTATTGCCAGTGACTTCATGTGCAGTAGTTCATGTTTGCTATGTACAAATAAGCACACAGATGGGTCAAGGTTGTAACCATCTAGAGGCAGAGGTGGTGGTGGTGGGGCATCTTGATGGGGAGTAACGTTGCGTGTTGTTGCTGCTGGCTGTTGGTATGACAGAACACTCCCAGCCTGAACTTTACCGAAAGCAGAATCCACCATCCAATCATCACTGGACATCCCCATTGTGGTGACTAAAGGGGCTGTAGTGCTGGTAAAGTCCTTATACACCTCTGCCACTTGCAGGACTGAGAGGTCAGGCAAGTCGCTGGAAACACCTTTACACAAGGTACTCCTGAAATGAAAATTAGTAAAAACTAATAATAATAAAAATAGTATGAAAAATAAGTTGCACATTTTTATAGACTCAGTTACCATTCTTTATTGTATGGAGAAAAAAGATGCAATGAAAGTGAATAGTGACTGAAACAGTCATGCTGCCTAATATATGTTTTTGTGTTAAAAGTAATATGGGTTTGGAATGACATGAGAGCGAGTAAATGCCATGACTTTGTGAACTCTCTCTTTGTCCATATAGTAAACAATCCTAAACAATCCCATATTATACTTCTACATTAAGTAAGTAACTGATTGCACTGTGCACCTTAAGCCATCTGCGAGTTTCCTTTCTTTAGGTCGTGCAGATATAACCACCATCCCACTGACAGGACCTGGCCGGACTCCCTAGGAATACCAATAGTCACTTTAGTATGAACCAGTGTTTGCCAGACTTGTTCCTGGAGGCCCACCAACAGTGCATGTCTTGGACATCTCACTAATCTGACACACAAGTTTTAGGTCTTTTAAAGAGCAATGAATTGAATTTAAAACAAGGTCTGTGTGCCTCCAGGAATGATGTTAGGAAAGCAATCATTTAATATAATTTATTCTAAAAAGTTCTGAAAAATTCACTTAAACTTACCATTGTTCGTGGTTTGTGCCAGCTCTGCTCAGTTTCAGTACAGCTGCGAACTGGAGGAACTGCACTGATGCCAAGCTGAGAGTAATGTGCAGTCTGGTACAATAGTGCAACAATATGGTTGCACCGTGCTGTGCCAGCAACACAGGAACAGCTACACTGGGACAGTATGACAGGTTTGGAGTCCTTTAATGTAATCTGTAAAGATAATTAAACCATGACATAGTAAATGGATGGCCCCAAATGAAACAAATATCTATCTATCTATCTATCTATTTATCTATATAAATAAATATATCTATATATATAAAACTCTCTTTCAAAATCAGTATCTTTCTTTTAAAGTGCTAACTTTATTTACTGAATAGACTTATGCCTGCATTTCTAAACTTACTGTATAAATAGAAATTTAATAAAAAAAAAAAAAGTTTAGAAAATTTAAACATTTTAAAATATGAACAATAAATCCATCCTTTATTTCTCTAGTTTTGTCTCCCTACTCTCAAACTATGGCTTCTCTGTCTTCCTCGTAGATCTGAAACAAGTCGCCCTCACGCTGATCTCTCCTGTCACCTGATCCTTTTCAGAGACTGAAAAAAATGACATAGCTTTAAAGGGTCATACAGATCGTATTAACATAATATCATTAGCGAAATTATAAAAACAGAAGATCTTAAAAAGGTTAAGTAAACAAAACACATCCTATAAGTGTATGCATTGTCACAAACGAAGCTAGCTAACGTTAGCTTGTTAGCTTGAGAATACGTCCCTTCAAAGTTGTCGATATAGCTCGAAATATACAATTTGAAACCCTTCTCCTTTTTACTTGAAGGAGTGACCGATGCTAAATCTTATAATTCGATTGACATCGTTCACTGTAATCCGTGGAAGTTCTTGCAAGCAGCGAGTGTAAAATGCCATGCTGAGAGCGCTCATTGAAACGGTAGAGAAAAACTGCTTCCGCCGCAGCACCGGAAGTTGCGGAGTAACTGACACGAAACGCGGAAGTAGTCGTGCATCGAGTCCATTCTAACCACTCTGATCGTTGAGGTTCTCAGGGAGTGCACCAAATCTACAAATATAAATATTTATATAAGTGTTAACAATATAGTGTTAGTGAGGTCAGCAGGGGGTGCTCACCCTGTGGTCTATGTGGGTCCTAACAGGGACACTATACTGTAAAAAGCACCGTCCTTTGGATGAGACGTTAAACCGAGGTCCTGACTCTCTGTGGTCATTAAAAATCCCAGGATGTCCTTCGAAAAGAGTAGAGGTGTGACCTCGGCATCCTGGCCAAATTTCCCCATTGGCCTCTGACCATCATGGCCTCATCACTCTGTCTCCTCTCCACCTGTAGCTGGTGTGTGGTGGGTGTTCTGGCGCAATATGGCTGGTGGATGCTGCACACTGGTGGTGGTTGAGGAGATTCCCCCTTTCATGTAAAGCGCTTTGAGTACCCAGAAAAGTGCTATATAAATGTAACGAACGAATGAATGAATGAATTATAGTGATGTAGCTGCTTTAGAGCTGAAATTAAAGCAAATGAACAATTGCAGATTACTGTTTACTGTATTGCTGTGAAGCAGCTTTAAAACATTCTGCATTTTGCATACATTTAAATCAATAAAGAAATTATAATTTAATCTGTGTAACTGAACTAAACATTTGGGGAAAAAACATGATATTATTATATACAATTTTATGTTCAATTATCAAAGAAACTTTTCTCTGAGGAAATAAAAAATGCAAATGTGATTAAAATTTGAATATTAAAATTGCCTCCAATAAGTCAGATAAGATAGGATCAGCATGTTTATCAGTCTGATTCTCAGATTAAATTATTGTGTTTTGGTGACTCTGTTTTTTGTGTTTTGATAATAATTGCATGTATTATTAATGTGATTATTAATGTTATTACATAGTTTTACATAATTTTCATTCAGTGTAATTTTCAGATTGAAACATTAAATGTTTGTCGTTATCATTTTTAAATTGTGGTTAAAAAAAAAAAAGTATGGAAAACCAGAATTTTTGGTTATTTTTGTTCCTCCAATGAAACAGTAGAGTCACATTATTTCAATAGAACTTTATAAAATACAGATTAATTCAAAACAGCTTCACTTTAATAAACAGGAAAATTACAGCATCAGTGTTGCAAAGTTCTTAAAGTATGAACAAATAAATTCAGTTTTTATTTCACATATAAAGCAGATCTACAAAAGACGATATAGTGCCATTATTAAAATCAATTTAAATAGTTTCAATAAAGCCATGTAAATTAATAAATGCATGTAACACAAATCCTTCACTTGCTCATGTAAAATAATTTCTGACTTCAGTGTGGCTTTACTGACATCTAGTGGTGAAATAGAGCAACTGACTGAAAACCTCAATGACTTTATTACAGATGACAGTCGACAATAATGAGAAACAGTTTGACAATGTAGTTGATAAATCTGAATGACACTATATGAATTACATACAGGACTATGAATTGCATGGATGTAATTAATAAAAGGGATGTCGCTTTAAATGACAGCTGGAATGCACCACTTTCAAGCTTAATCTCCGCAATTTCATTTTCATTGATTTTTCATTTGGATGCTAACCAGCCTTGAATCTCAGTTCTGCATATCTCATTGGTTTTCACAGCTTGAATTGGTTTTATAGTGTGTGTTACACCTGTAAGTAGATCATAGAGTCAACTGGTTGCAATTGGTTCACGATTAACTGGCTTGCGATACTTTTGGGAAAAGAGGCTTTGCATTTTGTATATGTGAGTGCCAATGTCTGTTTTGTCATTGTGCATTATGTAGTGATGCCCCCAACCCTACCCCCACAGTCAAGAAAATTCAGATTCCAGATTCTGTCAGAAGACATAGAAGATATTTCGGTCACACTTTATTTTAAGGTTCAGTTCTCACTATTAATAAAGCATTAACTACGACTTTTGCCTCAATAAACTCCTAATTTGCTGCTTATTAATAGTTAGTAAGGTAGTTGTTAAATTTAGGTATTAGGTAGGATTAGGGATGTAGAATATGGTCATGCAGAATAAATGCTTTATATGTACTAATAAATAGCCAATATGTTATTAATAGGCATGTGAATAGGCAACTAGTTAATACTAAGAATTGGTCCCTATACTAAAGTGTGACTATTTCTTTTACAAGTTTACACAACATTTTGTCTGATACCTGGAACTGTTATTGACTGTCATCTGTGATCTTAAGGGGAAGGAGAAAAGCAGGGAACAGGAGACAAAGTGATGGTAATAATGATCGGGGTTTATTGAATGATCTTATTTGTGTTCAGTCAGACTTTGTCGTGTGTTCATCTGACCAGCATTTAATTACAGCAAAAATTACTTCTTCACAACATCTTTCTTCACAGGAACCTTGAATTGGAAACATTCTCCTATCTCTTGACGACAAATATCCCTTGAAACCACACCATCATATTAAACAACAATAGCAAGCATTGCAAGAGCAAAGGAAATAAGTAAAATTATTTGTAATATAATAAAATGAAAAAAAGGTTCATTCATAAATGATTTTATGTTAAAAGTGAATAATAAAAGGATTTTTAAATGTTTTTTTAATGAATTTTATTAAATGATTACAAATAACTGAACAAAACAAAAAGTAATAGAAAATAACAAATATATGGTTATTGTCTTGAAGCTACACACATAGGGTGGTACAAATTAGATCCTTAGATCTGGATCCAATTCATTACATATATCTAGAACAGGATATCAATAATAAAAAATGAATAAGAATCAATGATTAATATATCACTCATGTAAATAATAGAACGTTGAGCAACTAAATCAAACTTGCAGTTATTATGCAATATTATTGCAGAAAATTAACTTGCAATATTATTCAAATCAAATCTGGATTATTTTTCACTGCATGCCCTAATTTCCCATAATGTAGTTGTGTTTATATCAAGGACTCAATCATCTAGCTAAAAAAATTACTTATTGCCGCACCAAGACCTGCACCAAGACTTGCACCAGCAGCTGCACCAACAGGACCTGCAAGTAATCCAACAGCACCACCAAGAACACTACCACAGATTGCTCCTAAACCAGTATTGCTGTTTTTATTAGCTGCAGAAGCAGAAAGATTTAACTCTGGCTCATACTGCTTAGAAAACTCTGTAATTTCAGGGACCTTTTCTGTATGTGACTTATTTTCTTCTTTTGTTTTTTCCTCTATCTCAGCTCTGATTTTCTTCTCTGTCTCTTTTCTCGCTCTCTCAATCTCCTTTTGTATTTGTTTCTCCTCTTGTCGTTTTCTCTGCTCTTCTTCTCTCCGTCTCTCTGCTTTCACTCTTTCTAGTTCAGATCTCTGTTTAGCTTCCATCTCTTCTCTAGTTTTCTTCTCTGTCTCTATTCTCACTCTCTGCATCTCCTCTCGTCTTTGTTTCTCCTCTTGTCGTTTTCTCTGCTCTTCTTCTCTCTGTCTCTCTGCGTTCACTCTTTCTAGTTCAGATCTCTGTTTAGCTTCCATCTCTTCTCTGATTCTCTGCTCTTTCTCCTTCATCAATCTCTCAGTCTCCTCTTGTATTTGTTTCTCCACTTGTAGTTTTGTCTCTTCTTCCTCTCTCTTTCTCCTCTCTTTCTCCATTTGTCTGAATCTGTGAGCATCCTCATACATCTGATTACTGTAGTATCCATCATTTTGCTCTATCATTGTGTCAATCTTCTGCAGTAGATCTGTGTTTTGCTCTCTATTATTCTCATCTTCATTGTTGAAGACGTGAAATCTGTCTCCGCACTGCTGGATTAGATGCCTTAATTTAGCGTTCTTATTAATGAGTTCCTCTATGGGCTTTCCTTTTAACAGATCTCCATGAGTGAAGAGAATGATGGAGTATTTTAACACCTCCTGACCAAACATCAACTCAATCATCTGAGGAATCTGCTGCTCATGTTCAGTGAACCTCATATTCACAGGAAACACAATGAGAAAAGCATGAGGTCCAGGACTGGATAGATACACACTTTTTGCTATCTCCATCATTATCTCCTTATGTGTCAACTGTGTGTCAAATAATCCAGGCGTGTCAACTACAGACACAGATCTGCCTGAAACAATGCCGTGTTTCTCTGAACATTCACTGGTAACTGAATCCATACAAAGCTCAGATTTGAACTTTTTCTGTCCCAGTATTGTGTTTCCAACTGCACTCTTGCCAACACCACTTTTACCAATAAGAACAATCCTTCTGGATGAGAGGCTGTCAGCAGGGTTCTCTGGTTCATTACAAGTGTTTGGTCGGACAGAAATCTGTCTGGTCATCCTCCCTCCATGTGTAAAAGAGAAAACATATGTAACTAAGCAGTAATTTAGATGTGTAACATCTGTTTTGATGCACAGCCCTAAATTTCCACGTACAGCAAAAACCCCAGTGTTAAATTAACACTCCTCAGAGTTTCTTTGGGTCCATACTCAGGAGTATTAGAATTTAATGAGAGCTCAACTAAAGCAAACACCCATCTCCACAATTGTGACTTTAAAATGGTGACTCTTTTCTTCAGGTATTCTGCTTATTAATGTCAGGTGTCTTCACCAATGGTCAACCATCACTCAATTAATCACTTAATTATCTTCACTTCAGTGTTAATTTTAACACTCTTGAGTTTGGAATCAAACTCTGAGGAGAGTTAATTTAATACTGGGGTTTTGCTGTGTACAGGGTTGGGATATTACTAATTAACTATAATATTATATATTATTAAACTATACATAATTACATAATTTATATAAAAAGTTTGTTACAAAAAATATTACATGTTGTTTTGAAAAAAAAAATATTTGAAAAAGACTTACTCTTTAGCCCCAAAGATTTTTGGTGAATATTTACAAGAAGCAATCTAGCTTGGTCACTTGGTCCTCTCATCGTATTGTTGAACACGTGAAATCTCCGATTATATTTCTCAACAAGTGTCTTCAAACCTTCATTTCTATCAAGGAGTTCTCTTATGGTCATGTTTAATTCTTGTAGTTTGTCTCCTCCAGTGAAAAGAATCCAGGTTTTCTGCAAGCGGTTTTCTCCCAAGAACTTCTCAATCTTCTCCACAGTTTCTCTGTCTTCTTCAGTGAATCTGTCAGCTTTGATGACCAGGAGAAATGCACAGGGACCTGAATCGCATTTTTGGAAGACCTCTTCATATATCTGCTTTATCTTCTCATCACTCATCTCTGTGTCACAGAAACCCGGTGTGTCAAAAACATTGACAGGAAACCCATAGACAGCACTGGATTGCACAGCTACATTTCTCTTCTTGAAACCGAAAGCTTCTTGTCCCACTATTGTGTTTCCTGATGAACTCTTCCCAGCTTGTGTTTTCCCCAGTATCATCAAGTTTAAAGGTGCAGTTGGTTCCATTTTTGATGTGTGGATTAAAACTAAATAGTGAGAGACAGCACAAATTAATTTATATAGTTTATAATAATTTATAAGTTTTATATTTAATTTCTTTCTTTCTCTTTTTCCTCTGAAGATTTCATGCTTTGCCCTTCAACCACAATTCCAAAAACAAGTGACTATGTCTGTTTTTGAAGCAATTGATAGCAAAATTTTGGAAGAAATAGTACAGCACCTTACATCGTCAACCTGCTATCTTGAAACAACTGTTTAGAAGTGGTGAATGCCTCACTTATTTCTGGGATTTTTCCAAACTCCCTGAAAACTGCAGTTGTTAAGCCCCTCCTGAAAAAACACAATCTTGATAACACCATATTGAGCAACTATAGACCAATATCAAATCTTTCTTTTATAGGCAAGATTATTGAACATGTTGTTTTTAATCAGCTGAACTACTACTTAAACTCAGATGGATACCTGGACAATTTTCAATCTGATTTCCGAGCTCATCACAGCACAGAGACAGCACTTATTAAAATAATAAATTATATCCGCTTTAATTCTGATTCTGGCAAAATATCAGTTCTGGTACTACGAGATCGTAGTGCTGCGTTTGACACTGTTGATCATAACATACTTCTAGAGAGACTGGGTCTGGCTTTCTGGGATGGTACTCAAATGGTTCAGGTCATACTTAGAAGGGAGAGGTTATTATGTGAATATAGGAGAGCATAAGTCTAAGTGGACGTCCATGACATGCGGAGTCCCACAAGGCTCAATTCTTGCACCACTCCTGTTTTGCCTGTATATGCTCTCACTAAGTCAAATAATGAGAAAGAACCAAATTACCTATCACAGCTATGCTGATGATACCCAGATTTACTTATCTTATCTCCAAATGACTACAGCCCCATTGACTCACTCTGCCAATGCATTGATGAAATCAACAGTTGGATGTGCCAGAACTTTCTTCAGTTAAACAAGGAGAAAACTGAAGTCATTGCATTTGGAAACAAAGGTGAAGTTCTCAAGGTGAATGCATACCTTGACTCTAGGGATCAAACAACTTGAAATCTTGGGGTGATTCTGGAGACAGACCTTAGTTTCAGTAGTCATGTCAAAACAGTAACTAAATCAGCATACTATCATCTCAAAAACATTGCAAGAATTAGATGTTTTGTTTCCAGTCAAGACTTGGAGAAACTTGTTCATGCCTTTATCACCAGCAGGGTGGATTATTGTAATGGTCTCCTCACCGGCCTTCCAAAGAAGACCATTAGACAGCTGCAGCTCATCCAGAATGCTGCTGCCAGGATTCTGACTAGAACCAGAAAATCAGAGCATATCACACCAGTCCTCAGGTCCTTACACTGGCTTCCAGTTACATTTAGGATTGATTTTAAAGTACTTTTACTCGTTTATAAATCACTCAATGGCCTAGAAATACAGATATGCTCACTGAATATAAACCCAACAGACCACTCAGATCACTAGGATCGAGTCAGTTAGAAATACCAAGGGTTCACACAAAACAAGGGGAGTCCACTTTTAGCTATTATGCCGCCCGCAGTTGGAACCAGCTTCCAGAAGAGATCAGATGTGCTAAAACATCAGCCACATGATGAATGCTACGAGTCTAAGTATGTTTAGTACATGTTTATTATTAATAGCCTACTCTGTTTAGAAATAGATTTTAATAACGTGCTAAACAATAATAATTAGTTTCTCAGATATAAGATTTCTTTTTTTTTTTTATGATAGTACAAAGCATGTGGTTGGCTACAAAACCTATATATATACAGATGTTCCTGATATTAACATGCTCACAAATGTTTTTTTTTTTTTTTTGGTTGTTTGTATTTTATTGAATCAGATACCAGCACCAGATGTATCCTGATGTCTCTTCAAACTGTTTTCCTCTGAGAGCGCTGCACCAACATCAGATGTTCAACTACACTGATATTCTATGTTAAAACAAGCTCCTTTTCTACTGATTATGTTTTTTTCTTCTTGAATCCATGGAAAGAAGTAGAAACACTTAAATAACACACGTAAATATCAGGTATGATTTACTTGTTTCACTTGTTGAACAGAATCTGCAGGAATGACTCAAAGTCTGTTGACATCTCTGTGGTTAGATCAGTGTGCACAGTAATGTGTCTTTGACCTTCATTATGTATGTTTTGATTATACTGTTGTAAATAAAATACAAATAATTAAAAAAAAAAAACTTTTTTTCAATCTCCTCACATTCTCTCTTACCTGCCTCAAAGTCACAGTCACACTGATGGGCCATTAGGGGAGGGCCCTTTGTCTCTCAGGTGAGACTCACTTAATATTCATGGCCATTGCCACTCCCTCGCATATAGACCCTCAATCACAAAACATGTCTTGAAAATTTTAAATCAATATATTGTTTTCTGTGAATGAGTAAGCAGAATGATTTTCACATAATTTTGAAGTAAATATTCTAGCCTACAAGACTGATTACTCAAAAGTCTTATTCAGAACTATTTAGTGTGGGTTTTAAGGTCTTATTTCAGCTACATTTGTTTTCCCAAAACTTAGTAACCACGCATAATTTTTTTTTTTCTAAAAAATGCAAACATGTACATCCATCTTGGTCACATATTGTAGCACAGTTTGTGCTGAATACAAAAAAAATCAATAGTATGTTTTAAGTAACTGAAATAAGCACAAATATCAGGGCATGTCAAAACATCTCAAGGGCCCCAAAATGACCTCAGACCCCAGAGGGTTAAATCCAGACTCAAAACCCATCTGTTTAGCTGTGCAATTGTTGAATGAGCACTGTGCTACGTCCGAACTGATTGCACTGTATTTTATGTATAATCATTTTTATTCTTAACTGTTCATTTTAAATCAATTTTTAAATCATTTTAAAGCGGTCATATGATGCGATTCCAAGTTTTCCTTTCTCTTTGGAATGTTACAAGCTGATTGTGCATAGATAATATCCCTGAAGTTGCAAAGACTAAAGTCTCAAAACCAAAGAGATATTCTTTATCAAAGTTAAGACTCTGCTACGCCCCCCTAAAACGGCTCATTCATTGTGTGCAAACACATACGCGCATCATCACTGTGTCTGTCACGCGACTCTGTTCCCCTCTCAGGCTTGACCCGATGGTAAAACTAAGGACATTATTAACTGTCTTTACTTTAATTTTGAAAGCTGAAGCTCGCGATTATGGAAAGGGGCGTTACATTTCCGACGTGGCTTGTGGTGTTCGGCCAATCACAATGAACTCTGTCAGCTGGCCAATCAGAGCCAGAGATGAGTCGAGTCGCATTTTTATAGACTTCAGACTTGACTCAGACTCAACCTGAAATGACTCCAGACTTGACTCGACTCAAGGAAAAGGACTCGTGAATATTTTAAATGCAACTCAAGTTTTTCATCCTTAAATACTTATATAACTGATTTTCAAAAGGCAGATCGCATCCGCAGCACGGCATTCATCCGGACCGCGAGCCGTAACAGCAGCACCATTTTAAATGAGCAGCGAAGTTGGCACAGATTTAGTTTTATCTGTTTGATCCATTGCGGTGTTCTGTTGTCACATTTACCAGTTGCGCAGCAATTTGGAAAGCACTGCCACCTACAGGTGCACTTCACAACAGGAGTGTATGAAATACCGAATTGAACAAAATTATGATGTCGTTTGAAATATAATATATACCTGTATTTTTCTAGAATACCGCGCATCCCTAATGCAAGCTCTACATCTTACCAGTCCTCCCTCATCCAGGGTGAACTGCCTTATATTCGTAGATATGAATCTAGCGAACATATCAGATGTAGCCTAGCCTGCAGCTCTAGATTTGTCTGCTAATGAGGCACTATGCTATGGCTGAAGAAGTTGCCATGCCCCTGGAATGGAAATTGCATCTACAATCTCATGGGAGATTTTATGTTTCGAGACATGTTCTCCTTCCACTGTCTTCCAGGCAGACAATAAGCCGTTTAGACATTCTGTGTGCACTGTAATGAATGTGTAGGGCTCAGAGCACAAAAGAGACAGGTCAGGCTCCCTTTCTTTGAAAAAAAATAGCTTGCAGTGTGATAAATAGTATTTGGGTTTGTAACAAGCTTTCTTATTGGTTATTATGTATGCGCATATACGTATACGGAAGTGTTCAGTAAAGGATATGAAGAACAGCATGCAAGTCTAGCGTGGTTTATGACATGGTGTCAGAAAAGGGATTTATCTCAGTGGACATTGACAGACTGTTTCTATATTGCCCCTTTAAGTGAAGAGCAGCAAAGTCGAGAATATGCTCAAATTTTCGCCGCCTGAAAGTTTCCAGTTTGAAAGGCCGAGTGAATGGCCGTAGTGGAAACAGAGATTCATGCGTTACAGAACAGCCACCAAATTATCACTGGAGGACAGCGATGTGCAGGTCAGCGCTCTCACTTATTCCATGGGGAAGGATGCAGAGAATATATTCAAATCAATCACATTTGATAACGATGATGACAGAGATAACTATGAAGTGGTGATTCAGAAGTTTGACGAGCACTTCATTCCCCGAAGAAACGTGATATATGAACATGTGCGCTTTCAGCGGTGTCAGCGAGAATGAGAGATAGTAGAGGCGTTCGTAAGAGCACTTTATGAGCTCTCAGAATATTGTGATTTTGGCGAACTAAAAGATGAATACAGGTGCTGGTCATATAATTAGAATATCATCAAAAAGTTGATTTATTTCACTAATTCCATTCAAAAAGTGAAACTTGTATATTATATTCATTCATTACACACAGACTGATATATTTCAAATGTTTATTTCTTTTAATTTTGATGATTAGAGCTCATACTTTTCATTTTCATACTTTTCAGTTGGCCAAGATTTCTAAAAATCCTTTCTTTGTGTTGGTCTTAAGTAATATTCTAATATTTTGAGATACTGATTTTTGACTTTCATGAGCTGTAAGCTCTAATCATCAAAATTAAAAGAAATAAACATTTGAAATATATCAGTCTGTGTGTAATGAATGAATATAATATACAAGTTTCACTTTTTGAATGGAATTAGTGAAATAAATCAACTTTTTGATGATATTCTAATTATATGACCAGCACCTGTATATCCGAGACAGGATTGTGATAGGATTGAGAGACAAATCTCTGTCAGAAAAGCTGCAGCTTCAAGGAACACTGACACTCATTAGAGCAATTGAAATGGCACGTGGCCACGAGCTCATTAAAAACCAAAATGCGGAGCAAAGCGAAAGTAAATTAGAGGAGGTTAAATTTCCCCAACAGAGGGAGGAAAATTAGCACTGATAGACAGAGAAAAGGACAAGGCTATAGAAATGAATGGAGTCACAGGAAGAAATGCACAAGATGCAACAAAACTCATAATCAGAGAGAATACTGTCCTGCCAAAAAAGCTGAATGTCGAATGTGCAAAAAGACTGGCCATTTCGCTGTAGTCTGCCACACTAAGACAGTGCAGGAAGTAACATCTTATGAAGATGCAGGGTCAGCAATGTTCTTGGGCTCTGTTCAAAGTAAGGATGCACCCATTCCACCATGGACAGTTGACATTCTTATGGAAGGCAAAACAATCAATTTCAAAATTGATTCTGGTGCAGATGCCAGTGTAATATCTGAGAAAATTTACGAAAGCCTGAAAAATAAGATACTACTGAGCAAAACAAATGTCATACTGAACAGTCCTGGTGGCAAGCTGGAGTGTATGGGCCAGATGAGAACAAAAGTAAGCCTAAATAAAAATACGTACATGATGAATGCATATGTGGTGAGAGGAGCCCACGTTGGAAATCTGCTAGGATGCAGTGCTGCAATTCAAATGGGGCTAATAAAAAGAATAGACGAAATAAGAGAGAATGTGTTTGGCTCTTTGGGACTGATGGCATGCGAACCAGTTAAAATAATGCTTAAAAGTACAGTGCAGCCATACAGCGTTCATGTAGCTCGTAGAGTACCAATTCCAATGCTTACGAAGGTAAAACAAGAACTGGACAGAATGGAGCAGCTGGGCGTGATTTGAAGAGGTCTCTGAGCCCACTACATGGTGTGTCCTAATAGTGCCGGTCACCAAAAGGAACGGAGACATTAGAATATGTGTCAACTTCAAACGACTGAACGAAACCATCATTTGTGAAAAGTATGTTCTGCCAAACTTGGATGACATCACTTCTTAACTGGCAGGGGCGGCAGTCTTTTCTAGCCTCGATGCTGCCAGCAGTTTCTGGCAAATACCGCTAGATGACACCAGCAAGAGGTTGATTACTTTTATAACCCCTTTCAAGAGGTACTGTTTCTGTCGCTTGCCATTCGGCATAACTAGCGCTCCAGAGATATTTCAGAAACGCATGAGTGAGTTGCTTTGGAACATTGAGGGAGTATGCTGCTACATGGACGACATCTTAGTGTATGGTCACACTTGTGAAGAACATGACCATAGACTTCACGAGGTACTAAAGGCTATCCATGCCTCAGGGTTGAAGCTGAAGAAGGAAAAATGCATTTTTGGTCAGAAAGAACTGGGTTTCATGGGACATCGACTCAAGAGGGCATTAGACCCGACCCAGAAAAGGTCCGTGCCATTCGGGACCTCAGCAAACCCCAAAATCTGACTGAGTTAACCTGGTTTTATATATATATATATATATATATATATATATATATATGAAGAGTTCAGATGCAAAAGCCTAAGTACGTCTGATGTTTTTCTTTAAAATTTGCATTTCTTGCTGGCTACTATGTATAGGTTTCTATGTAAGTACTGGTATTACAGAATGGGTTTAGGCTGGGATTTAGCGCATTTGAAGTGAAAATACTTGATGAACATATACTATGTGTGGAGCAGGGCCAGATTATCCATAGACGGGATTGGGAGAGTGCCCTGGGGCACCAGCCAATAGGGGGGCACCAAGTGATTACGATAATGTTTTGTATATATTATTTTGCTGGAAGAGATACAGCTGCATAGAAAATGAACAGTTAATGATACAATATAGACAGAGAATATCAAATATATGCACGCATATAAAGAATTGCAATTGGGTCAGGTCACAGTGTATTTGCCCCCTCCCCCCAGTCAGAGTCGAACATATTTATTCTCAAATGGATAGGCAGCATCAACTTGGCGGTTGTGCGAAACGTAAATGAAAAAAAAAAAAAGAGAGAAAATATCACGACACACTTCAAATGTGGTCACCCTAGGGCACTACACTGTGTTAAACCGGGCCTGGTGGACAGCATTCACTCAGTATCGCTATCTCATTTTTGACCAAGATGGCTTTTAGAGGCTTTTGCATTGGAACTCTTCACACACACATAATTATGCGACAGAGCATCTGTTAAAGACATAATTGTATGATGTGATAGTATGTCCCAAAGCTTGACTAAGCAAACTCAAAAGTGTGTACTTAAAAAGAGTATATATTTTAAGAGTGTAGTATAAGTAGGCAAATTGGGAGGCAGCATTGGTCATTGAATGGCTTTCTGAGCTTTACAAAAGTTAGTCCGTTTTTGGATACCGTTGGCTAATGTTGGAATAGCATAATAACATACTACTATTGCTGCTTCTGCAATATTACTGAAGGAGTTGTTACCTGTAGCAGAAGAACCACTTCTCAATATTATGAACTCGTTATTTTTAGGTCACATCCCAAAAACCTTCAAGTTGGCATTTACTCATTAAGAAACCACAACTAGATCCTAGTGAATAGGCAAATTACAGACCCAGTCAGTCAGGTTTTAGGCTCCATCACAGCACAGAAACTGCATTTATTAAAATGACAAATTACTTGCTTCTTGCATCAGGCCAAGGCTGCATCTCATTATTAGTTTTTTTTTTAATTCTAGTGCAGCATTTGACACTATAGATAATGACATGCTCATAGATTGATTAAAAGACTATACAGGCATTCAAGGACAGGCTTTAAGATGGTTGAGAGCATACCAGTAAAGTATGGAGTGCCACAACGATCTGTCTTAGGCCCTCTGTTATTTTCAAGATAAATTTTGCTCCTTTGTAATTTTATTAGAAAATGTGGAATTAGTTTCCATTGTTAGTAGGGTTGGGAATTGAAAATCAATTCCAATTCCAGAATCGGATACTTAAAGCTGCAGTCCATAAGTTTTTCCTCTTTGTCGCCATCTCTGTTTGAAAACCTGCAACTGCAGTTATTTGCAGAATTATCAACTTTACGTGGGCTGTGCATTGGTACGGCTTCTCAGTGCGGATGAATGTAATGTTTTGACGAGTATGGACGTCTTGGAAGTATGGCCCAAATAAGAATTTTCACCGGATAGTCATCTGAACAAGTAACATGTCTGCCGCTTTTGTTCTTAACAATGGAGAGAAAAAAAAAGCATTACAATACATTGTGCTACCAATGGTGTTTAAATCTAAAGATTGCTTAGCTCATATCACATCAAACCATACAAATTATTATTACTGTTATATTTTGTTCACAAATTGTTAGTTAACAACATCAGCTTTGCATGACTGTGTACTTAGTGTGTATTTGCACGTCCTTTAGATTGAAATTTCTGTACATTATATTCTCTAACTGTCATACCATTTGAATTTCATATTGTAACCGTATTTCACTGTGAAACAGAACACACGTCAGGAGAGCTAGCTGACAACGTTGATTGTTCTACATTTGTTTTTCTTCTCTCAGTTGAAACTGTCTTCATGTCTATGGTCTCCCATGGTTTTAAAATCTGTTCAAATTTGAAAATCGTCTAGCATGTGGCCAGCTTCATCATGTAGGATCTCTGTTACGGTGAGACAGGTCACCATGTGAGATATTGAGCCATCGAATCGACTCAGTCAAGAAGAATCTAGAGACCCCCCCAAAATTAATAACGAGGACTAAAACTATTCACACAATCACGTGACGTCAATATTCGGAGTGGTTTCCTGTCAGCGTTTTTCTTATCCACTCAGAAGAGAGATAATAATTAACTCAATCAGGGAAACAACAAAGATCTTTTGTATCAAGAACTGAAAGGGTCCTTTCGCAACCCAGGGGAACCTCGTGATCGCGATGTATGGATCAGTATATCCAACAGGAAAAGGACCATTAAAGTAACTGACCCCCTCAGGAAATCAGGATCTATACAACGCGTCCCATGACTCTAGAGAGATCCCAGTGTGCTATGTGTCAACAATCATAAAGATAAGACCCCCCACCAAACTGGACACCTGTTTGTCCACCCCCACCCATGTAAATGACCATCTGTTTTTACTGTCCAGTGATCCTAAGGTATTTACGAATGTTTTGGGAACCGTGTTTTTGTGTGTGCCATTGAAGACTGTTATGTGTTTAAACTTTAAATTGTGAAACTGTGTTAAACGGGACAAAGGGAAGTTTTTATTGGAGTTTTTTCACGTACACATATCAACAAAAAACATCAAACATATACGTAAAATGAGCAACGACTTGCTAGTGTTGTTGTAACGAACTCTAACTATTTTAAAAACGTTTTACATTAAATAAAAAGAAGCAGAAGTGAACGTGTTTGTTTATTTAAAACAAACAAAGCATCTGACACCTTAGTTAAAACAATAGCATAACATTACAAGTTAAATAATATAGAGTTGACTCATCTTACCATCTTCTAAAACAAAAAAGCATCAGAAGCGAACGTTAAGTAAGATACATTACAAATTAAAAGGTAGCTTTTGTCACAAGTTACAGCAAATAGATCTGACTTATCTTACCAGTCTTCTAAAACAAAAAAGCATCAGAAGCGAACATTAAGTAAAAAGTCAAAATCTTGTTAGAAAAATTAAACAAAAGAAAAAGAGCAGAGTATCTTATTCAGCCTCCGTCAGATAACCGCACACTACCGTGTCAAAATCAGAATGACTTTACGCTGCTGAGGCCAGACCACACCTACATCACCGCCCCTAACGCCGGAGCCCACAAAGATTTAAAAGAATTAAAGTAATGTTTTAACATTAGAACGAACGTTATTTTTAATAATTCTTTAGCATTTCTTAATTAATGAAACAATTCTGCACTCATCCTAAAGTTTTTCACTTTAAAATAAGGTTTTTCCTTTTAAACAAACAGTACCTAAGCCGCAGGGAAATGTTGATTATTTTATTTTATTTACTTTAGTTTAGTTATTGGCACTTAATATAGTAATTCCTTTATTTACTCTTCTATTTTTGTCAAGTTTAAGACTTCTGACGTGTTATATAACCCAGACTTGTTTCACTTTTAAAAATTACGTTTTTTATTTTTCATTTTTTATTATAAAAATCACCTCTAAGCCGCAGGAAAATGTTGTTTGTCTTGTTTTATTTCATTTTAGTAGTATAATATCTTTATTTACTCTTTGATTTGTGTCAATCTTTAAACTTTCTAGCCTGCTATAACGGTTAAAACGCATATAGGCGTATGTGAGCGGAAACCGGAATGAAAGCAAATGTTTGGACGTCTTTGGATTTTTCAGCCGTAATTAGACGCCTAAACTTTTTACATTATCGCGCGAAATGTAAATATTTCGTCTAACGCAGTGCCACGAAATGAGAACGCCACTGTGTGTCTGGACGTATGATTAATGACGTGACCGTATCAGATCAAGAGGGTTGTTGTAAAAACATCTAAAGGTGTTTCTGGCATCGTAAACTTTGGCATTGCTGTTCATTTATCAAAGGATGTGTTCCCTTTTGAAGATTTTATATGACACATAGCTGGTTAAGTTAAAAGTTTAGGTAAAGTTGAGAATTGAGTATTTATAATGAATTTATAATCTATTCGAATACGACTTCAAACCGATGTTCAGGATGTAATGAGGTAGATAAAGAAGGTGATAAAGTTTAAATAAATAGAGGATCTCCAAAGATGATTGTTTTAATAAGATGGTCTATGTTGTAGGAAAATGACGTTTAATTTACTTAATTTCACATAATTTGTTATTTCTTTATCCGATCTTTGATCATTGCTGTGCTTAAAACATATTATGATGTAGGTCTATACGTAATACAGATAATACAAATAGAATCCCGTGAACTTTACCGTCGTAAGAAATACATAAGACCTACTTCAAACGGCCGTTTGAACAGATGGTTCACATCACGCGAGATCAATAAACAGATATCCCAAGCTTTGATTTTTCGTCTGTTAAAATCACTCGTGGCGTTCAAACGCGCATAGATAAGGGTCAATATGCGTCTACATGCAAGGGATATGCTAACATCGCAGCAATTAAGTTGTAAAAGAAAAAAAGAAAATCTAAAAGATGTTTCATCCCATCGGTGAAACACCTCCAGCTGTGTTAAGTAAACTGATGAAGATGCGGTCTGCTAACTAGCCTGCGTCTGATGAATTGCGCGGGATGGATTTGATGAGATTTATAAGGAAAGTCAGAATCCGAATAAATATATGCCGGACGCGAACGATAAGTAGGAGTCTAAATATAAAATGTATCCAGAGTTTCTGTTTTAAATAATGTGATGTAAATCTATATCATACCATCAGGTAAATTACGTAAACAGATGCGAAACCTGTATTTAAATGTAAATAATAAAAGCGTTCCTTTATGCAAGCATGTACGAATAGTCGCATTATTTATAGAATAGCAGTCATTATGTTTAAACGCGAATTTCGTAATATTTGACCATACTATTTCACAAATTAACATTGTGTTGTGTACCTTACTAAAGATTTGTGGTATTAGGTCACCCCCTGCCGGCTGTTATCGGATTTACGATACATTTTCAAGAGACGCCCACAGGGTGAAGTTAAACATCTTCATTACCTGTAAAACTCTCGTACGACGTTGTTACACCTCAACAAACTTCGGAACGATGGCTGACAATTACGATGGTGAGTATGTTTTGCTCATAGGAGATGTTTAAATATTTTAACGTGAATATTTGTTTAACATGACGTTATTATTTCCAGCTACTTTTGATAACCTCGTGTTTGACAAAGATCTGGAACATATCCTTGAGGAGATATGTAAGTCTTTACTCTTTTTTTCTATCATACGGTTTAACGTCTAATAATATTATTAATAATAATAATGTTGGTTATCATTTATTCAGTTGATGAAGCCCAACTAACTGTTTGCGAGGACGACAATGGACCTAACGGTAAGCTGACATTAGTTTTGTTTTGTTTTTCTTAACGTGTTAAAACCGTCGATTCCTCATAAACAGTATTTACTAAATTTGACAGGTGTGCATAATGATGACAACAACCTTGTAATAATAGCTGCAGAGGATGTGCAGCGGGAGATTGTGGTGGGAACCGAGTTACGTCACGAACCAGCCAACGTCACAACGTCCGCCCCCTCCCACACGGAGTGTGCGGATGGACAACTTCACACGCCTACCGTCCGTGCAAATACACGCACAGTCGTAACCGACCCCCCCACGCAGCGAATGTATGGTTGCGGACAGGCCGTAAAACGCGTGAGGCTGCCCGAACAGGAAACGAGCGACTCGCCGTCCACCAGCCGTTTAAGGAACAGAAAATTGCATTATCATATTTTATGTTCGACTTTTATTTAATAAATTAATAAAGCGGTTATTGTTATTCTTTTTACAGAACAAGATCATGACCAAGGAGGGCTAACAGCTTGGTCTGATTCGCAGGTCCACGCATGGGATCAGGTATCCTTCAGCGATACGGAGAGTGAAGAAGAGGAGGAGGAGGAGGATGCGGAGTTACTACATGAAATACCTCGGGAGCTGTTTAGCGATTGTGATTTAAATAGAAGGCTTGATCGCGAAGCGTGTTAATCGTTACTTCGAAAGACTTTTTGACCTGGCCGGACAACCGTTAACTTACCGGCAAGTTGAAGAGATTGCAGCTAACGCGCAAGGTGATGTTATTTCGATTTTAAGAAATGTCATATCCTGTCAACAACAACACACCGAAGCCTTACGACATGCAGCGGAGTTTTGGAGAAATTGTCACGAAGAGCTGTATAATGAATTCACGCAATTTCGGCAGAGTATGATCGGAATACCGGAGAATATCCGCGAGCATCGCACCGAGCAGAGGTTGTCGGTAAATGCATTATCTTTGATGTCTGAGCGTTTGAATCTGCTACAGAGAATGTTGGTAGATTTGCATGATCGTATGATGTCGAGGAGATAATGTACAATGAATTGACTAGCTGATTTTTTTCCTTACATTATTTTGTATGTTATCTATATTGAACTTTTCATAATGTTATTAATGTTTATCATTGACAACAGTGTATTATTGTTTTATTCATGTTATTAGTAAATCATATACGTGTTGATATGTAACTTCTCATCGTTGATTGTATCTACTATTAGTTTCTGGTACAGTTTTACTCACTGATGGTAAAATTATTATTTTGAATTTATACTGTAAGTGTTTGTTTTTGTTATATCTGGACATGTTACGTTGTGAACCGTTGTGGTGTTTTCAAGGGGCTACATCCGTTTGTCTTTAAGGTTGAACTATTTTGTATTTCTGATTTTCAAAATACATTTTCAAAATGAGCGGTAAAATATGTCACGACGATTTGCATGACCGTGTGCCAGAAGATGATCAGAGATCATTAAGACCTAGACATGATTCTCAAAATAACGCCAATCTGTTACGAAATCTTATTAATAATCAGTTACAGATGTTACAACCAGATTCGCTTAACATGACCGAAAGATTGCACGAACTGGTAGATGAACAGTATGAATGTAAAGTACAGATTGGTATGGGTCCATCTAACGATGACGCCTCAAGCTACGATCCTTCAGCACCAAATATGGGTCTCAGCCAAAATTTTATAGACAGGCTAATAAATGAAGGTGGTCATGTGAACGATTTTACAATTACCCCAAGATCGAGATTTAACGGTTTAGAAATTCGCAGAACTTTAAATTTCCGCGAAATCGCCGCAGATGATTATGCAGCGTATAATATCTTTTTGCAAGATATTTTGAATGAGATCGTAGATTTTTCATGTTTGTTGGCAGGCGAATCCGGTTTTATGAACGTGTCGCTGCAAGGTGAGAGTCTCCCCACAGACATTAATGCGGTTCTAACGCCAGATAATAAACATGACGTTAATACGTTTATCGATCAAATCGAACAAACGGTTCAAAGCAACGCGGATGTGGGGGCCGATTCTGCTTTACAGTTATGCGTGTCTGTGGTACGGAATAGACAAGGTGGAGGTCGTAGAAAGCTAACCGACCTAGCCCACAATATGATAATCCAAAAAAATAAGATGAATCTTTTCGTCGCAAAAAATATAACAGACAATATGTGCTTCAGTATATGCCTGGCACATTTTTTAAACCCTCATTGTCCCGATCAGGAAATGATCAGAATAGCCAACAACATACACACAGAACAGGGTTATCATCCGCAACATAAAATTGCATTTCACAACGTTTCTAAATTCGAAACAGCCCTAAACCTGAAAATAGTCATCTTTCACAGAACGTGTTCAGGTAAATTGGAAGTGTATAAAAATACTGATGAAACACACCCTAACACCGTACATTTATATCTGCATGATGAACATTACTACATGATAAAAAATCTGAAGGGTTTCTTAGGGTACAGCTACGTTTGCGACTACTGCCATCAAGGGTTTAACGATCGTAGTTTACATTACTGCAAATTTACATGCAACGTGTGTAATACGCCTCAGTGCCACACACATCCTAAGAAATGGGTGCAATGTGAGGACTGTGCTAGATATTGCAGATCTGACTTCTGTTACAAAATTCATAAACAGCCGCAAAGTGAAGGGGTGAGGTCACGCTGTGATCTCGTAAAATTTTGTGGCAGATGTTGCAGACAGTATAGACCGAAATGGACGGTTGATAAACTATTATTGCACAAGTGCGCGCCGTCCAAAGGTCCGCATTGCAACAACATACTGATAGATGAAGGCCATCACAGCTGTTATATTCAACCCGCAAAACCTGACGAGCATAGCGAAAAATATATTTATTTCGATTTAGAGACGATGCACAAAGATTCAAGACATACTGCAAATTACGTGTGCGCCATTTCGCAAGACGGTGAAGAGTTTACAGCCGAGGGGGTTGATTGCGTAGACAAAATGGTCAAACATTTCAGACGTCCAAAATTTACAGACTTTATATTTATAGCGCACAATGCTTCAGGTTTCAACTCTTATATATTGCTCGAGTATTTCACAAGTCAGAGTTTGGCGCCAAAAATTATACTCCAAGGATGCAGACTTGTATATATGTACGATCATGTATTTAAACAGAGATACATAGACAGTTACAGTTTCTTACCTATGAAATTGTCAAAAATGACCTCTGCTTTAAACCTAAACACTGACGAAAAAGGATTCTTTCCCCATCATTTTAATCGTTTGCAAAATGCAAATTACGTTGGACCGTATCCATCTAAAGAAGATTATGGATACAACACAATATCCGAGCCTGATCAGGTCAAATTTGATAGGTGGTACAAGAGTGTAGCAGGACAGGTGTTTAATTTCAAAACACAACTCGCAATGTATTGCAAGAACGGCGTCATTTTGTTACGTGAGGGATGTATGAAATACAGAAACGAGTTTATAGCGTGTACAAAGGTGGACCCCTTCGGATGTGTAACGCTCGCGGGGTGCGCTATGAAGGTGTTTAAAACACTTTTTTTATCCAAAGACACAATAGCCCTGACGCATAAAAACGCCTATCTTAATCAGTACAAAGCATATTCTACCCCGTCTATCCAGTGGTTGGAATATATTAAAGCGAGCAAAAACGTTGACGTGCATCATGCATTAAATCACGGAGAAGTCAAATTCGGATCTTATCACGTGGATGGATATTATGAGTTTAACGGCGATAGAATGGCTTTGGAATTCCTGGGGTGTTTCTGGCACGGGCATTGCTGTCGTTTTAATCCTAACAAATTAAATCCCGTGTCAAAAACACCTTTCGGTGTGCTCAGAAGACAGTCTGATAATAAACTGTAAGTTTTGCGTAAAACTTACAACCTCAAAGTAATTACTATTAGGGAATGTCAGTGGGAGAATGTCAAACAAAACGATCCAGATGTTAGGACTTTTATGAGTAATTACGCAGCACCTGAACGTCTGAATCCTAGTGCGTCACTTTTCGGCGGTCGAACGAATGCACTGAAGCTTTACCATAAAGTTACAGAGGGCGAACGCGTATCATATCTGGACTTTACGTCATTGTATCCTTTCGTACAGTCGCGTAAAACTTACCCCATCGGGCATCCTGAAATAATTTTAAAAGATTTTGAACCGGTCGAGTCGTATTTTGGACTTATTAAATGTACGGTGCTGCCCCCGCGTAAACTACTTCATCCGCTTATCCCTTTCAAATCACCGCAGGGAAAGCTATTGTTCGCTCTGTGTCGCACCTGCGCAGAGCAACAACTACAAACGTGTTGTCAGCATAGCGATGAAGAAAGGGCTATTTCAGGGGTTTGGACTTCTGTGGAACTCTCACACGCCGTAGTTAAAGGTTATACAGTTGTCAGAATCGTGGAAGTCTGGCACTTTCCGCAGACGTCAGATACATTATTCACCGAATATGTTAAGACGTTTCTCAAATTCAAGCAAGAGGCTTCAGAGAATGACACCGTACGTAGTGACAGATGCCGAAAAACAATCTTATGTTGAAGATTATTTTGAGAAGGAGGGCGTTCAACTAGACATCGACAAAATCGCTCTCAATCTGGCACGTAGATCTATAAATAAATTTTTATTGAACGCCCTTTGGGGGAGAATCGGACTTAGATGTAATTTACCGAAGACTGAACTTTTGACAGATCCTGAAGATTTCGCCCGTCACATTTTTGGAAACTACCACGTAATTAAACACTTCTCATTCGTATCAGACTCTGTAGCCCTAGTGCAGTGGTGTTACGCTAAGGAGGACCCCGCCCCCGCATGCGATGTTAATGTGTTTATCGCCTCATTCACCACGGCTTATGGACGCTTGGAATTATAAGACCTTATGGACAGATTAGGCCCGCGCGTTTTTTATGTAGATCCAGACAGTCTTATCTTTTTGTCGAAAGAAGGCGAATGGATGCCTCAAACAGGCTTGTACCTAGGCGAACTGACGAACGAACTTGACATAGATGATAACATCACGAAATTCGCATGAACTGGTCCTAAATCGTACAGCTTTAAAACTGCAAAAAATAAAGTCACCCTTAAAGCGAAAGGGATCACGCTCCATTCTTCGAATGCGCAAATCGTTACCTTAGAAAGTATGATATGTCTGGTACACGGTTATGTAGCATCACGTGGCACGTCCCACCTGCTCACCCGTACAGAGACCATTGTATGGAATAAAAAGAAGTTCACACTACATAATAGATCAGTTTTGAAAGGATTCAAAGTGGTTTATGACAAACGGATTCTTTTGCCTGACTGCTCCACTTTACCGTACGGTTATTAATAATATGTCCAGACCAGACGATGTGTATGTTGAAGAAGGTTTTGACTTTCGTTTTAATTTCCTGTTCTCCGCGGTGGTCTCCGGACCTTCTGGCAGTGGGAAGACTGTCTTTGTGAAAAATCTGTTGTGTAACGCAGATAAGCTGATCAATGTAAATTTGTATGATGAACTCTTGTCATTGTTTGATATTAAATTTATTGAAGGCATGCCAAAATCTTTAACGGATGAAAATTTATTGCCTCCTAATAAGAAATCTATTTTGATTTGTGATGATTTAATGGAATTATCATATTCGAACGATGAACTCTCACGCGCTTTCACGAAATATGTTCATCATAAATCGTTTTTCCATTATATTGATAACTCAGAATCTGTTTTTTCAAGGTAAAACCAGTAGAACTATTACACTGAATACTCATTATATTATTTTGTACAAGAGTCCCAGAGACTCTATGCAAATAATGGTTTTAGGGCGACAAATTTTTCCAGGAAGCACTAAATATTTCATGGAATGTTATCAGGATGCAACCAATAAGCCTTTCAGATTTCTCCTGATTGACTTTAAAGCTAAAACGCCGGAGCGTTTTCGTCTCTGATCAGATCTGTTTTCAGATCATCAGGTGGTGTACGTACAGAAAAGAACGCGGTAAACTTGGGTGAAAATAAGAAAAATGAGCGATAGGCTTTGTAAAAACCTACCTCTTTTAAAACTGTTATATAAGGCTTCACCGAAGCAGCGGCGCGTCATTTTACAGTCGGCATCGGATCAATTGATTCTATCCTTATGCGAAATAGCTCTTAACGTGCTCCGCGGTACCATACCACTAAACAGCACACAGTTCCGAAGATTAAAAAAGAAAAAAAGCGGAAATCAAATACGTTGCTAGTAAAAAGATCACCGTCGAGAGAAAAAAAACTCTGATTAATCAAAGAGGAGGATTTCTCGTCCCTCTGTTAAGTGTCGCCATACCTTTTATCACTAGTTTAATAACATCCAGACAACATTAGGAATGGAATATGCTGAAAAGCATTATATAATTCCGCAGAATCAGCTGAATAAATTAAGAGCCGGGAACGTTCGCGAGACAATTCAACAAGTTGTGGAGAACGATTTGGATGGTGCTATAAGAAATATATTACAAAGGTCTGATTTAGATTCGCACGGGAAAGCTAAACTTTATTCCAATGTCTTGCAGAGGTTTTTAACTATAGTAAAACAGGGTGATTTGGAGAGCGGTACTTTAACTCTCATGCTCCCGAAACAGGATAACGTTCATACCGACGAACCTGCTAGTACACCTGCTAGCGCACCTGCCCCGCCGTCTGATAACGGCGATGAAGAGGATCACATCGTCAAAGAGATCTTAAACAATGTATCGCAAAGGCGATTAAAAAACATCAAATTCATTTTGAATTATGTCATGAAATGTTCGTGGAATTGGTTCTCAGGCAAAGAAGGTCAAAGTCTTGAATCATTTAAATAATCTACAAGCTGACATATGCCTTTTGCAAGAAACACATCTATCAGATGCAGATCAGGATAAAATTAAATCATCAAAATACAATCATGTTTTCTCAGCTCAATATAATACAAAACAAAGAGGAGTTTGCATTTTAATAAGTAAAACATGTCATTTATTCATAATACCACTGTTATAGACCCCGAGGGACGTTTTATTATTATAAACATTTCAATCGATAATATCCCAGTTACAATTGGTAATCTATACGGCCCAAACACAGATGACCCATCTTTTTTTCAAAACTTATTTTCCTCCATTTCAAATCTTTCTAATTTCCCAGTCATAATAGCAGGTGATTTTAATACAGTTCTCAACCCAGCAATAGATAGATCTAGTTTAAGTAATAAACGCATGTGGCAATCTGCAGAAACCATAAAACAGTTCATGAGTGATTTTGGTCTTGGTGATAGCTGGCGATTACAACACCCAAATACTAAAGAATACTCGTTTTTCTCACCAGTCCATCACTCATATTCCCGCATTGATTTCTTTCTCACCAGTAATTCTATTATATCAAACATTTCTGAATCAAAGATTCATCCAATTGTCATTAGTGACCATGCCCCAGTAACATTAAAATGGAACAGAAGTGAACCTCATAAACCTGCTACCAGATGGCGTTTTAACATATCTCTTTTGAAAGACCCAGATTTTGACA
This sequence comes from Onychostoma macrolepis, assembly GCF_012432095.1. Classification (NCBI taxonomy): domain Eukaryota; kingdom Metazoa; phylum Chordata; class Actinopteri; order Cypriniformes; family Cyprinidae; genus Onychostoma; species Onychostoma macrolepis. The sequence continues at coordinate 297,754 of NC_081158.1, read as the reverse complement.
ACTATTTTAAAAGAGAATGGGCATTCTTTCTAGAAATGAATGACACCCCTGGATTGTCTCCCTCTCTTCTGTGGGAAACGGGAAAAGCAGTACTACGAGGGAAAATAATCTCATACTCCGTTTACAAAAAAAAGAAGGAAAAAGAACAAGAAATAGAACTGGAACAGAAAATTAAACAACTTCAAGACATCAATATAAATAACCCAACAGAAGAAACCCAAAATAAATTAAGAGAATATAAACTTAAATTAAATGCAATAATCAATAAACATACTCAATTCCTGATTCATAGGCTCAGACAAGAAGAATTTCACCATAGTAATAAATCTGGTAAATATTTGGCAAATCAAATCAAACGAAACAAGGAAAAAGTAACAATCTCAGTTATTACAGACCCAGCAGGAAAACCCACCAACTCACCAGAAGAAATTAACCAAATTTTTCAAAATTTTTATAGCAAATTATACTCATCAGAAAAAGACCCAAATCAAAATGACATCAACTCATTTCTCAACAGTATCAGTCTGCCACAACTGAATGAACACCAAAGAAACAGCCTAGAATCACCCATCACGCAACCCGAACTTCTTACAGCACTACAACACATGCCTAATAATAAAGCACCAGGTCCTGATGGATTCCCTGCTGAGTTTTACAAACACTTTTGGTCCACTTTATCGCCACTCTTCATCAGAATGTTAAATGAGTCACAACAAAAATTAAAACTCCCAGCTAATATGAATACTGCCACAATTACACTTCTTCTCAAACCCAATAAAGATCCAAAATTACCATCAAGCTACCGTCCCATTTCTCTTATCAATGCTGACATTAAAATCATCGCCAAAGTATTATCTCATAGAATAGAAAAGGTCACACCATCTATAATACACCCAGATCAAACCGGTTTCATTAAAGGTAGACTAGCATCCACCAATACACATAGACTATTCAACTCAATGTACTATTCTTCAATTCAAAAAGCAAAAGCCATCATAGCCACCCTGGATGCAGAAAAAGCTTTTGACAGGGTCAACTGGAAATTCCTGTTTTCCACATTAGAGAGGTTTGGTTTTGGGGAGTCATTCATCAATTGGATTAAAATTCTATATACATCACCTTCAGCCACTGTCATCACTAATGGACTAACATCACGTAGCTTCACACTGCACCGTGGGACTAGACAAGGATGCCCACTCTCTCCCTCATTATTCACCATTTTTATCGAACCGTTAGCAGCAGCCATCCGCCAAAACAGCTACATTAAAGGAGTCCAAACATTAAACATACAGCATAAAATCAGTCTTTATGCAGACGACATATTACTATATTTACAAGATCCCTCATCATCATTACAAGAAACAATTAAACTTATTGATTCATTTTCTCACATTTCTGAATATTCAGTCAACTGGAGTAAATCTTCTATTCTTTCATTAAATCACAATAGCTTGGATGTGACATCCCAGACATCACCTATCCCTCTATGCACCAATCACATCACATATTTAGGCATTAATATTTCCCCCAGGCTGTCAGAGCTGGTTAGTCTAAATTTCACCCCATTACTTAAAACAATAAATGATGATCTTCAACGCTGGATGAAATTACCATTATCCATTATGGGCAGAATATCAGTAATCAAAATGACTATACTCCCTAAACTAAACTATTTATTCTCAATGATCCCAACACAACCCACCCTCGCCTGGTTTAAATCTTTAGACTCAATTATTATCAAATTTTACTGGAAAAATAAGACCCCAAGAATTAAACTATCTACTCTACAGAAACCAAAAACACAAGGAGGATTGGAAGCACCACATTTCTACCACTACTCTCTGGCTAATCAGCTTCAACAGATATACAAATGGATTCACCCAAACTCATCAGAAAACATATGGCTAGATATTGAGCAAACAATTTGTAAGGATATTCTAATTTCAGATTTACCATTCTACAGTCAAACAATCAAAAAACACCCCTGTTTTAAAGCACCAACTATAGCAGCAGCTCTGACAGCCTGGTGGAAATTTCACCAAATAACAAACACTCCTCTTGCTCCATCTAAATACACCTCCATTTGGAATAATCCAGATTATACAGTTAATAAAAAGCCACTTAATTTACACACATGGGCAGAAAAGGGCATCACACAACTCCAACACATCTTTCATAGAAATAATCTGGCCTCATTTTCATATTTGGTCCGGGAATACGGCATCGGGAGTAATCGTTTTTTGGAATATCTGCAAATCAAATCATCTATCCAATCAAAAATTAACATTCGAACCGTTAATCTAGAACTCTCACCTTTAATCTCAGAGTTAATTAATATACCGTCCTCAAAAAAACTACTCTCCAAAATATATAGAATAATATTAAAATCAGACAACACATTAAGTTTACCACATGCTAAGTGGGAATCAGACCTATCTATTGCTCCTGATGCCGATTTCTGGACACAAATCTGCAAAAATATCTACTTCATGACAAAAAATGCCAACTTGCAACTTGTACAATATAAAGTACTTCACAGATTTCACTTAACCGGACAGAAATTGTTTAAAATGGGATTCACTTCAGAAACATGTTCACATTGCACCCAAAATGAAACAGATACATATGTTCACGCCCTTTGGTATTGCACCCCAATTAAAAATTTTTGGGAAAAGGTCATTGAATCACTATCGGTCACTATGGGATGTCACATCCCAAATTCACCATCAGTTTGTTTACTAGGCGATATATCCATAATCAGTTTAGACAATATAAACAGTCAGTTACTCCTGGTGGCGCTAGCTATCGCCAAGAAAACTATCCTCATGAATTGGAAATCAAGAAATTCCATACATGTCGCATCCTGGAAAAATCTACTAATTGATTATATCTCAATGGAAAATCTATCCTGTTCATCTCATAATACAGTAGAATTACACCCCTTCTGGTCATCTCTCATTACCCTCCAGCAGTCATAAATCTGCTGACCTTCTTTGTCTGAGACCAATCACAACAACACATCTTCACCTACACTACTATTTGAACTTAATTTGAATATTATCCTTTGAGTTTTGGGAAGGGGTGGAGGACAACATCAATGAGGAAACACTGTGGGGTAAATTTGTTATTTACACACAAATAAATAAATAAACATAAACATATACAGGGTAAGTGTGCCGTATGGGTAGGCTGGGTCTCTGGCCTAGGCTGCACCATACGTCTCACTGTTTTAATGCATTACAAAATAGCTGAGACATATACATGATTAAAAAAGGAAAGGAAAGGAAGATTAAGGAAAAACAAAAAACAACATACAGGGCAAGTGGGCTGTGTGGGTGGGCCGGGTCCCTGACCTGGGCTGCACTACACATCTCACTTTTTAATGCATCTCAAACTAGCTGAGACATATACACATCCACACATTTAAAACATAATTAATTAGAAAATAAATAAATAGACGGCTAATGGCTGATGTTTGGGGAGAGAGAGGGGGAGATTAAGTTCTGATATGTCGTAGCCACGGTGGGATCGGAGGCACCCCCAATTATTAAACATTTATTCATTTATAATCCAATGTTAATATTATTATTTATACCTGCCCTCTTCGTTGTACTCCACCCTCCCAATTTTGATGAAATCATTATTTTTATTATTATTATCATTATGATTAACATTATTATAGTTATCATTGTTGCTAATAACATTTGTTGTCTCTATTATTATTATTATTATTATTATTATTAGTCTTTATTTATATATTCATTTGTTTTGGTTATTTTTGTTTTTTATTACTCTACTCATACCTGTTATCAATCAATTATGATGCAATCTCAGTTGTATGCTTCCATCCCCAACCCTAGATACAATGACACACACGCAGGCACGGGCGCACGCACTCACACATACATGCTCACAGACATATGAATGCAAATACAGGAGTTAATCAGAACGGACTTGTAATGTTGGCCATCAGTATGTTTGTTTGTCCAATTGGTTCTACATTTTGGCACATGCAAATATTGTCACCTTATAAACTCTGTTTTTTTTTTTGTTTTTTTTCCTCAGTTTTGTTTTGTTTATTTTTTCTTCTCTTTGTCTTATATGTTATATGTTTGATATATTATGTATTTGGTACATGTAAACATTGTCACATTCTTTACTTGCATAATAAAAAAAAAATTCATTTTGAATAAAATGTCTAATGCTAAGCAGTTGTCTTCATGGACAGATTCTGGAGAGTTTGTGTTTAAAGGTCGCGTAATCGCCGGTTCGCACATGATGGATTTGGTCAAAAGCGTAACAGCACCTCATACCGTCCACGATGAATACAGACCTCGCGGATGGATTTTAAATATACCATTTTCAACTATAAGCAACCCACAAGTTAAACGGGCGGTCGAAGCCCTTAAAGGTAAATCACCCGCACACAGCCAGCAGATGTCCCCAAAGATGGCGACCCCCTTGAAACAACGGCGTGGTAAAAAGCATGCGGCCGCGTCACAGCTTAGTACCCCAGTAGGAGAGGCGTTTAATTCGCCGACTCTTGATGCTAGCGCGTGGTTAACTTTTTAAGTTACTGTTTGTAAATATATTTGTAAGCATGTTTGAAATGTTTGAAATATTTGTATTAAAATGTCTTGAAATATCAACACTATATTAATAAAGAAAAAAGATATGACTGATTAACCAACTTCTTTTATTTATAAAGTACATACATTTGAGATTACATCTTTTATTTATTAAACATGTAATTATAGAGCTTTGCAGATCTGCACGCAGTGAATACAATTAAATGTATCACAGAGACGATGTTTCAATCTCTTTACAAATCGAACAACCATGTCATCATTTTTAATCAGATCATCATAATACATTTTAACAATATTTTCATAACCGTAACCTTTTGACATGTGATACAGAAAAAACATGCAATGTTGCCCGCAAGCATCTGATGCGAAGTCTTGAACCTGTTTGTTAGAGTATTGCACGCGAATAAAATTGTTTAAAAAAAAATCTTGTACAGTCTTCGGAAAACGCGGATCTTTAGGGCTTCCGCCAAAGCTGTCAAAAAAACATCTAACACCATCGTTGTTTACGTAGATGGCTAGCCAGTGTTGACCCGGTTCTGTGGATGGGTCGGTATTAAAAATAAGCATAGCCGGTAAATTCTTTAACGGGGTTTTGGGTAGGTAATCGCACGGAAGCACGCCTAAAAAATACGTGTTGTGTGCAATTTTATCCATAACGGCCGTCAGTTGGATGGTATTCATTTCGTCGTCTCAGTCAGTAATAATCGACTAGCAACTGTCTTTGATTGGATATTTCAACGATCGAATCAAAAATCACATATACGATAATGGTTACGGATTGCGTGAGAGGTTGTCTGAATCGCGCTTCCAGTCTAATGTTTCCTGATCTAATTAATGATACGTGATTCGAACAATCTTCATCGGGCGCTAAATTAAATCCGTAGAGGGTGTATCCGTTGAGAAAATCTTGGCAAACTATTGCCAGAGACTGATTTTTAAGATATCTTCCGGTAGATAATACGAGTTGATAAAAGTCCCTCACAGCAGATCCATTCTCATATTCCGGCTGAAGGGGTTTGGACGGGATTTGTATTCCGTCTCGATATAAAGCCAGAAATTCCAGGTTAAAATGTTTAAAAGCAAAGGGGTTTGTATCGTACGCCCCTGAAAAAGCTGTATTTTCTGTCATTGCTAAAATTATAGATTTTGGTAAAGTCCCCAAAAAAAGATTTTCTTGATTAGACACGCGAGATCCTACCGGTATAGAGAAATTCTTCAGACACACACGTTCTATGGGGTATTTATCTGTGGTGGATAGAAGCGCTTGCGCATGTCCTAGCCATTCGCCCGGTGAAACCGAAACTTTTTTCACAAAAAGAGACGCGGATACAATATTGAGTTTATAAGCGTTAAGGTCATCTCGCATCAAACAAAACTCGTCTTTACCTCTTGTCATCCGTATTTTTATATCTATACCATTCAATATTAATTTCTCCTGAAAGAATATATCGCTATGGATGGGGGCTAGTAATTCTACGATATTACTAGTGTTGGTAAACGCCGCGCGCCTTATTAATCCTGTATTTGTCCATGTGGCCCGCCGTGTCTTTGTAAAACAATCCAGCTGAAAAGACACTTTCGAGGGTATCTTTTTCGAAATTGATCAGCGCCTCGATCAAGCACCTATAAGGGTATGTACTAGAACTCTGTGTTATTAAGCGATCGCCTGGAGACACATCCACCTGCGAGAATATATACGCTCCGGGGTAATTTATTAAACCGACAGGTGCACCGTCTGCTATATCGGTACCGTCCGGTCTGGTTATTTTGACCCGCGTGTATAACAGAGTGTTATTCAGATCGATGTAATCTTCACCCGTCCCTGCAATAAAAAATTCTAACGGCGATGAATCCGTTATTGCAGATAAAGGCGGTATTTACACGTAGGTATTTTTTTCAATAGACGTCTGGGTCATAGGAACGGTAAATAAATCTAACTCGGATTTAATACATTCCTCCGACATGTTGTGGAACAGAGACATGTTTAGAAAACAGTGTTCAGTGGTCTTTTGACACGGACAGTTTTCTTTACACGTTTCGCATGGGAGCGTCGTGAGCATTTTGCGACTGTACGCTTCTTACTAGTACGTTTAGCTTTCTTCACGCGGCCACTCCCCCTACGCACACGCACTCCGGGCGGTTTAAAAAACCTGCGCGACATAGCCATTTACCTGTTACCGTTTTGACCATTGTAGTTATTATTATCGTTATACGATCTCGATAGGGCTGTGGTTACAACGTCGCTAGCTATATTTCTCGCAGTGGCTTTTAGATGCGGTTTTGCTATACTAAAACATCTTTTCAACAGAGGTAGAGCGGTTCTGAAAAGCGCTTTGAAAATTCCACCTATACCGGCCCTGTACATAACAGGACCGCCAGCATAGCCGGGTAACCCGTTACCCGCCTGGTTTCGGTAGTAAGCGACGTAGCGTTCGGGGTCCATAGTCGTGTGATAGTTTTGTTAAAAAAAAATTAATAAATAAAAAATAAATAAAAAAACTACTTCACTGGTCTGAAGTGTAGTTTAACCACAACTTTACCGTAATGAAAGGTACGTGTTTGTTCTGATCGTCTTTGACTTCGATGCATATGTCTGTAATATCAGATTTATTCACAGGCACGTAATGTGGCTTATCGAATCTAACACTGACTATGTCGTTAGACGCCCCCTCTATATGTACAGTCCTCAGTAGCGGTACATACGAGTCGCCGACTGATTGAAATTCAATCATGTCCGTGTATATGTACATGCTATAAAAACCCCCTCTTATGTCGGCCTGATGTGGGGCGTGCGTCACGACAGGTGCGTCATCAGGATGATCTTTGCGAGGCTGATTTACAGATCCTAGAGGCATGCCCGGTTTTAAACCTAAAATAATGGCCAACTTCCCGTAAAATATCAAAGATGTGTTCGTCGGTGCTTTTAGAAATATCCTGTTTTTGACATGATCGTAACCGAGGGTCACTCTAGGAGGTAGATTTGCATTTATTTCTCTAACCAGAAACAGTACATCCTCGTTATAACCCGCTTTTAACGTATTACATACTTTAGATACGTTTTGAAGATTTTTTTCTTTAATATAGATAATCACACCCGCATCCTCTTCGTAACGTTTCTCATCATAATTCAGTATGGTGGGGTTCGTGTTAATAATAAACGCCGCATCCTCCTCGTTAAATGTATACCAAGAAATTGGATAATAAAACTCGATCAGGCCTACCTCCCACTGGCCTTTGAGATTCATACTTCTGGCAAGCCTTGTTTTGTAATTAGAAATGCGGTTGTCAGGATATACATTCATCGACACGTTGCAAGGAAGCGTAATGTAAAAACCGCCCTCGGTCATGATGTAGATTATTGCGAATGATATTTAAGATGACCTCGCCGTTACTTTAAACGGTTCTGTATGTTCAAGATGGAGCTTTCTGGCAACCATGACGTAAATTTAGTCGGCCAGCCCCACCATTTCACGAGACAGGACGTTTTTTTTCCTCTCTTTTTACGATCTAAAATCTTCTCTATTTTAAACGACTTATCTTGATTCACAATAATTTTTTGTAATTCTTTTTCATAAAAACAACCTTCGATAATATCCCCATCGTAGTCTTGTAACCTGTACACCGGCGGGGTCCGTGGTATACAGGCCGCTATAGTGAAAAACTCTTCTGTGTAATTCTGCTCGTACCCCTTAGAAAACACATTCCTGACTTTAGACACCCTAACCACATCGCCAATTTTATACCTAAAGACAGATGCACCTTTACGCATCCTTCCATACAGATTATTAAACACATCCGCTTCGTTTTCTTTATCAACGTCCAGGGGTCGCATTTTAATGCTTTTGTGATAGCTGGCATTATACCCATCTATAAGGTCTTGTAAGATATTGTAATAACGCTTTGAATTGATGGCTGTTAAAAATCGCGCCATTCTGTCCCGAAGCGTGCGATTAAAGCGCTCCACCACCGATGATTTTACATCACTTGCTGTAGCAAAATGATGTATGTTATACTTTTTCATCAGTTGCTGGAAATGTTTGTTAAAAAATTCAGTACCTTTATCAGTCTGTAATTTTTGAGGCACACGGTTTTCTTTTGAGTATAGATTCGAACGCTTTCGTAACCTCCTTCCCCGTCTTATTCTTCAGCGGTCGTGCCCATGCGTACTTGCTGAAAACGTCTATACAAGTAAGTAAAAATTTTATATTATCATTTTCTTTCGAATAAGCAGACATGTCGACCAGGGGTGTATTCCAGAAAGCAGGTTTTGTGACATACCCGGATATGTTTGAGGATAAGTGAGCGGATAACCTCAGCTTTCGGGTTCCAAAATCGGAGGTTACTTTGAGGGTATGTAAGTAACCATAGCAACTTGCTCTCTGAAGATAACCTGCTCCTGAGCAGGTTATGTTCCAGTTCACTTCAGCGCTATCAGAGCATGTATGATCTACTGACGAGCCTTCAGTGGGCGTGACAGATAGAGCACAATATTATATATTATTACAATACAGTTATGTATATAGCCTACTATATATATATATATATATATATATATATATATATATATATATAGTTGTATGTTATTTTAATGATAAAGCGCTAATATAAGTAATAAATAAGGTTAGCCTATATATTGCTCTAATATGGTTATTATATTTTATTGGCATATATAACAGTTATCTGTATAAATTATAAAACACTATTATGAAAATGTAATGTTTAATTTATTATATTAGCCTATATATATATATATATATAGGCTAATATAATAATATAATTTATTACATTTTATATTATCATCTCACACATGGATCGGCATTTTCTATAATGTATTTCTATAATAAAATACATATCTGATATGACTTAATATATAATTAGCATCAAACAAACAATATAATTCTTATTCTCAAAGATTAAAGATTAAACAGAAAAAAAAATAAAAATGATTGCAAAACCATCATACATGACCTTTGAACAGAAGAAGAAGAAAGAAGCATTATGGCGCGCTTATTCTTAGCGTCCGTTTCCATAGTGACTCGTCGATTCGTCGCTCTGTTGAGAATGTCTTGAGTCTTAACCAGGAACATACTCTGAGTTGAATGAACTTACTCCCGGACGCATTTTTGGAACCACATACCTCGAGTAAGCAAGGTTTGGGGTTAATCAACCGAAAGTTCAGGGTTTATCTGACGGCAAGTTAACCATGCTTTCTGGAATACACCCCAGATCTGCTTGAAACTGTACGTCTTTCCCAAACACCACGACCCTATTACACTTGTATTTGACAGGTGCAGTTCTGTGTTAGGTATATGCGTCTTGAGTCGCTAGCCAGTCCGTAACTTCTTTATCATTCAGAGTTACGCCGTATTCCTGTAACACTGCACGTTTTAACCGTTTTTTACCCCCCAAAGACCCTGGGTTTGAAGGATTGTACTATGTTTTTTTCATTAATTCAGACATCTTACTCCACTGTTTTTTCAGAAAATAATGACAGAACGGTTAGTGTCAAGTAGGTTTTTATTTACAATCATTGTAGAAGGGGCGGTCAAACATTAAATATGATTGGTTATAAGTTATCTATATATTGAAGGAACTTCACACACGTTACAATATTTTTCTCCGTCATATGTTCAACTAATGTGTCAATAATTTTACACACATTCATCAGTTCATTTCTTGACAACAAGATCACACACACATCGGTTACATAAGTACAAAGACATAAAATATTACTTATTTTATGTCTTTCTTCAGATTCAGGCATGATTTTGAGAATGTTTTTAACGGTCATGCTCAAAATTGATAAATTCCTATTTTGTTTGTTTTGTCGTTGGCCACGAAGTAAGATAAACAAAATTGTTAAGATATACTGATTTTAACATTCGCTGGACGAATCTTTAATAATGTATAAATTATAAGGTTTGAATTAAGATCAATTTAATCAAATCAATATAAAATCTATGAAATTAGATTTCCAAAAGGATAAAATAAGAGTTAATTCTTACAATCATCATTCAGCTAAGTTTGTTCCATCTACAACATATTTCCATTCCTCTACATGGGCTAAAGATGTAAACCCCATAAAACTCATTGACATTTATTCCTTCATTCATGGTTGTTCATTGTCATTCTTATTTTCAAATTGTCAGTTGTTCATGATAATTTTAAACTGAATTATACCAAAGTATTAATCATATTAAAGAACTTTCTTAGGTACCCCTTTAGATGTATAACTTAAGCCTAAATTGGGTAGCGGTTATAATATAAATAAATTGTTCTCTTATCAATTTAATGTTCCCTAGAACTGGTTCTCTTTTAAATACAAATCTTGTGTAATCCCACATATCTGTAATCAGATGCACAACAAAAATAAATAAATAAACAGATCACATAACAATAAACATAACAATCTTTCATACAAAACATAAATTAATATCATAAAATATTATAAAAAAAATGTTTAAGGTAGACAAGGATTTAATATGGGGGGGGGGGGGAACTTTCATAACTTTGCATTTGTGGATATAATATTTTGCAAGCAAAATATTTGCAAAGAAAGTAAACATTTCCATATTGCTTCTCAAAAGTGAAAAATCCAAACAAAACATCCTTAAAGTAAAGCTCAAATTCATTGTACTTTGCATATTACAATGAACTGTCTTACAATCTTGCCAAATGTCTTTCCAAAGTTTTCTTATTTGAGGAAAACATCAAACGGTAAACAGAAAGAGTAATATACAACATAAGACAGAATAAACAAAAGTTAACTAAGACAGATAACATTCTGAAAACAAGTGAGTTTTGAGCAGCGATTTGAATTTAGACAGGCTATTGGCAAGACAGAGTGATCTGGGTGTAGAGAGTTCCATAATTTAGGGGTAACAACACTGAATGATCTGCCCCCCATGGAAGAGAGGCAATATCGAGGGATGGTGAGAAGGTGAGAATCAGAGGACCGCAATGAACGTGGTGGAGAATAGGTGAGGAGCAGATTGCAAAGATAGTAAGGAGCCAGACCATTCAAAGCTTTAAAAGTAAGCAGGATCATTTTAAACTTGATACGATAGCTAGGATAGGGGTGATGTGGGCTGAACGCTTAGTGCGAGTGAGAATACGAGCGGCTGAGTTTTGAATATACTGTAATCTAGCAATAGAGGTAGCTGGCAAGCCAATGAAAAGGGCATTACAGTAATCGAGGCGAGATGAGACAAAAGCGTGAATGAGAGTTTCTGCATCATTGGTATTAATGAAAGGACAGAGCTGGACAATTCGTCGCAAGTGAAAAATGCTAATTTAGAGAGAGTTAATATGAGACTGAAATGAAAGAGATGGGTCAAACATAACACCGAGATTTCTAACGATACTTGATGCCAGTAATAATCGCAAGTAAAGTCAGCGGGAACTTTGGTGGTAAGTGATGATCAATAATTCACCAATAATGATGATCTCACTTTTTCCATATTTATTTTCAGAAAATTTTGTCGATTTGTGTGAATAGGAAGGCCTGCATAACGTGTAGATTTGAATGTCATCAGCATAAAATGATAGCTAAAGCCATGATGCTGTAGTATCTGACCCAGTGGTAAAATATAAATAATAAACAACAAAGACCCAAGAACGGAACCCTGGGGACGCCTTGTTTCAGGGGCAGTAGGGGATCTGAAATCCCGAGCAGAAATGTAAAACTGTCTGTCATATAGATATAAAGAGAACCAGGAAAGAGCAGTGCCTGATATACCCACAGCCGAAAGTCGAGAGATGAGTAAATCATGAGAGATAGTGTCAAAGGCAGAACTGAGGTCTAGTCACAGAAGTAAAGATAGAGAGCCAGTGTCGCAAGAGAGTAATAAATCATTAACTACTTTTACAAGGGCAGTTTCTGTACTATGTTATGGACGGAAGCCAGACTGAAATGCAAGAATGATGATGCAAGTTTCTGGCTGTGAGTCACAGAAAGTACAGTTCACATATATACTTAATTTGAATGTTGACATAATGAAGGTTTTAAAGGATAATACTGATGTTGGGAAGAATCCAAACCTTTTTCCACAAAATATTTTCCACTAATCTGTTCCATTCTGAAACAACATGTGGAGTGGAAATATAATCATTAAGAAAAAGAAAGCAATATTTCTTTCATTTTTTTTTTTTTTTTTAAGTAGATTTAAAACATATGTGTCAACCGGGTCTGGGAGATGTATTTCAGAACTTACCAAAACACTATTATAGCCCTTTAGCATTCGGGATAGCACCAAATACAATGACAAACTGTTTTGGAATAACAGGGAAATTATAGTGAGAGGAATTCTTGATCAGTAAACAATTAACCATCCTGATAAATTAATTGACTAACCCTACTGATATCATTCTTAAACCAGTTTTCCAAAAAAAAAAAAAAAAAAGGAACTCGTGTTTATAGCAGAAATTCTATATTTTATTCCAAATTAAGTAATTAGTTGCAGAACAATTGTGTTTGAAATTCATAGGTCATGTTATTAGTGCTTGTTTGTGGAAATTAGAGAGAGCAATGCATTTCTCAACGCTGTAGTTACATAGCAATAGAACATTCAAACCACCCAACTAAGAAAAGACATATTCTGGTATAATATTCCAAGTACTGGATGGATTTTTCAAGTAATTCCTCAACCAGTTGACTTTAAAAGTATTATTTAACGTTGCAAAATCAACAAAATTAAGGACACCATTACTGTAGCTGTTGGATAAAACTGATTTTTTGACATAATGTCTTATTTTTCCATACAAAGTTACAAAATAGTTGATCAAACTATTTGCACATTACTTTATCAGGGTCTAAAGAGATAGCTGCATTTGTTTGGCATGAAATGCTTTTGCCTTGGAGAGAAGAATCCTTCCTTTTAGAGATCTCTCTGAATTTTCTTTTAGGTGTTTTTGTAAGATAGGCAAACAGTTTAAATCGTACCCAAGTTTTGGATTTTTGGATATAACTATTCCAAGATAGGTTATTGTCTCATTGACTTGGAAAATACATATATGGAAAACAGAGAGTTGCTTAATTTACATTTAAGCACATTCGTTCATCAATATGCAAGCTCATATTTAGGGTGTCACCCGCACTATTAGAAACAGGTGATTCTTTCCCCGCAATTTTTTGACCCACGTTCCCAAAATTGCAACTATGATGCTCTAAAACATCAATTGGTATTCTATTTAGAATTTATTATATGATCATGAATGTACTTACTTTGTACATTTTGTCCGTAACTTCTTTATCATTCAGAGTTACGCCGTATTCCTGTAACACTGCACGTTTTAACCGTTTTACCCCCAAAGACCCTGGGTTTGAAGGATTGTACTATGTTTTTTCATTAATTCAGACATCTTACTCCACTGTTTTTCAGAAAATAATGACAGAACGGTTAGTGTCAAGTAGGTTTTATTTACAATCATTGTAGAAGGCGGTCAAACATTAAATATGATTGGTTATAAGTTATCTATATATTGAAGGAACTTCACACACGTTACAATATTTTTCTCCGTCATATGTTCAACTAATGTGTCAATAATTTTACACATTCATCAGTTCATTTCTTGACAACAAGATCACACACATCGGTTACATAAGTACAAAGACATAAAATATTACTTATTTTATGTCTTTCTTCAGATTCAGGCATGATTTTGAGAATGTTTTTAACGGTCATGCTCAAAATTGATAAATTCCTATTTTGTTTGTTTTGTCGTTGGCCACGAAGTAAGATAAACAAAATTGTTAAGATATACTGATTTTAACATTCGCTGGACGAATCTTTAATAATGTATAAATTATAAGGTTTGAATTAAGATCAATTTAATCAAATCAATATAAAATCTATGAAATTAGATTTCCAAAAGGATAAAATAAGAGTTAATTCTTACAATCATCATTCAGCTAAGTTTGTTCCATCTACAACATATTTCCATTCCTCTACATGGGCTAAAGATGTAAACCCCATAAAACTCATTGACATTTATTCCTTCATTCATGGTTGTTCATTGTCATTCTTATTTTCAAATTGTCAGTTGTTCATGATAATTTTAAACTGAATTATACCAAAGTATTAATCATATTAAAGAACT
>NC_081158.1:254328-282967 GCF_012432095.1 Onychostoma macrolepis | reverse complement strand
AATGTGAGAAACTGGTTGTGTTGTTTACGTCTTATTCGGACAGGACTAGTTTTACATGGAGAGGTGCAATGAAGTAAGTATTACCAGTATTACATCATTACGCACAAGGGTACATTATATGCAATCTACAGTATGGCAGACAACCTTATTAAGAAAACTGAATAATGCAGTAGCATCTCCTTCCTCTATACATTGTTTGCAGTTGGTCCAGAATGCATCAGCTAGACTTTTGACGAGCACTAGGAAGAGAGCGCACATTACTCCAGTTCTCATTTCATTGCATTTGTTACCAGTTAAATACAAAATCGATTTTAAGGTTTTGCTTTTGGCTTATAAAGCTCTGCATGGGCTAGCACCTCAGTATATTGCTGATCTCCTTAAACCATATTCTGTGTCAAGATCTCTACACTCTTGTAACCAATTGCTTCTTTCTGTTCCCCGGTCCTGTTTAAAGCCTAAAGGTGACCGAGCTTTTGCAGTTGCGGCTCCTAAACAGTGGAATGCACTTCCAGTTGCCGTGAGATCCTCACCCACGTTGGACACTTTTAAATCTAGATTGAAAACTCATTTATTCTCTTTAGCCTATGGTGTTGCCTGAGAATATTGGGTTATATAGTTGTTTATGGTCTGTCTTGCATGCTTTTATTTGTATCTTACGAGTTTTTTATTTGTTGTTGCTTTTGATATTATGTTTATAAATTGTACAGCACTTTGGTACAACACTTGTTTTAAAAGTGCTTTATAAATAAATGTGAACTTGAACTTGATTCACTTGATCATTGGCAGGGTTTTTTTCTGCTTTTAGTCGGTTCCTTCTTTCATCTAGAACGTGGAGGCAGTGCTAAACAGTCTTTCACCTTTCACTCTCAACACTGGTACAGGGTGCGGAGAGAAAGGCTGATGCAGTAGCAGCAAGGGCATTTAGCTTCCTATATAGTGTAGCAGTATATCGTAAACATCCCATAATTGTTTGTCAAGAAAGTAGCCTGTGTATTATATGATGTTTTTGCATCATCTGATTTAGACAGAAGAAAGTTTGATTTTTGACTAGAATATTTTATTTTGACCTGGAACTTTGCATAGTTTTGAAATTGTGTTTATAGAAAATGATGAATTGTATGTTATCAATCAAGAAAAACTGTAATAACCAGAAAGTTTGAAACAAACATTTATGCTGGCTTGCCTTGTTTAAAAAAGGTAAATAGTTTGGTCGGATAGGTCAGAATAGAGAGATGTTCTGAGTGTCACACACCTCTGTTAACAGAAACACAAACATTGTTTGCAAAACTGATCCAGTTTCACTGCTTTGATATATTTCTCTCTAATGTTAAGAAATTCAAAAGGTTGATTACGACAAATGGATGTTGAGCACCCTCCAACCAATGCCGCCACTCTTCCAGAGCGAGCTTGATGGCCAGCAACTCCCGATTACCCACGTCATAGTTCTGCTCCGCCAGGGACAGTTTCCTTGAGAAGTGTGCACACGGTGAGCATGGCTGCTGTAGCGGGAGCGGGCGGAGGCTTTTGTCCTGAGCAAACCCGTTTGATGGCTTGCACCTGCTCCAGAATTCTCTCCACCATTCGCTGTTTGGAGCCCCATCGTGTTGCACAGTCCTGTCAGGAAAATATATTAATCTAACTTTTAAGATCGTTTAAATTATTATTTTTTTTTCACATTTCTCCACATTTACGTTTTTCTAACCTCGGCTGACAAAAAGGTACAAAGCCTTCCATGTGGTAAGCACACAATATTAAATTAGCTTAAAATATACGTTTAGTCATGTAAAATCCGTAGGCTATCACTCGTTCAATTAATTTTCAATTAATGCACAAATCTGAAAAATGAAAACAAATAACGACTTGATATTCATATTTTCATTTCTATGCACAAATTAAAAATGGGGAATAAGAATAATGATTACGAAGTTTGATTTTCTAGTATTTCATGTTCTGATTCCCCATTTTTAATTTGTACATAGAATCGATAATACGAATATCAAGTCGTTATTTGTTTTTCATTTTGGTTTTGTAAAGAAATTATGAAATGAGTTGTTTTTTTTCCCGATTGTGGATTCTTAATTAAAAATTAATTGAACGAATTATACATGGGTCCGTGTACGTTGCGTTCATTCGAATTTTAATTCTGAATTGAAAAACATAAATCGAATTACGATGCTTTATTCGTTTTTTTATTTAATGTTGAAAGCAGAAAAATTGGAAAACGCCTTTTTATTGTTTCAGAACACACGCAATAAAGAGAAAATGGCTTGATGTTAATTTGTCTCTATTCGGGTAATCAAAATCTCATAATACCAAACATGATGAATGCCCTAAATTGCACAGTATTTTCATCATAACAACCTAACCTGGAAGTGAAGCTAAGCCTATAATTGGTGGTCTTTTCTTGGGGAAAAAATGTCCAGTCTTGAGCCATATGCGCAAATGATTTCTAATATGATACAAACTGGAGAAACATTTTCAGAGATCTCAGACAGGTTAGTTCAACATGGTGCTGGTCGCGGCTGTTCTGCAATGAGTATCCAAAGATTTTGTGCACAGCACAACATTGTAAGAAGAGGACATGTATCGGACTCCCATTTAGAACTGGCAATAGCTAATGCCATAAGTGAGGTAAGGACAATATTTCATTGTTTTAGTCGCTAATTACGGTACTTCACGGACTGTGGCAGCAGACATACCCTTTCATTAAACATACTTTTTCGTGTCCTAATAGACAGGGCCAACATTTGGCAGAAAACTCATGACAGGATACCTGTCGGCAAATGGGATAAGAGCGGGTGAGGGCAGAGTGGGCCAACTTTTGAGAACCATCCAACAACCATACCATGAAGCGCGATGTCATGTAAGTGCGTGTGTTTAATAAATAGGCTACAGTGGGGTGTCTAAGCCGGTTTATTATCAACTGTTCTGTGATCTTTACTCTCAAAATATATACTACTGCTCTCTAAAATATGTATTGTATTTATTTATATGGCAGCTGACCAATAAAGTAGGGATAACGTACAGTCATTATCGCACAATAAACTCGTTTAAGCTGAGACATTTCAGTTTACTAAAGTTAGGTCTTGGCGACATTTCCTGAATTTTTATAAAGGATGTTATACACCAACAATAACCCATACTTAATTGTGTGTTCAGGGTGCACGTAACCTGAATCCAGTTCCTTATACTGGAATGCATGGGCCATAAATTGCACATTGACCAGAATGAAAAACTGGCAATGTTTGGAGCAACACATGTTCTGGCAATTGATGGATTTAGCAGCAAAATTGTTTCTTTTTCATCTATGCCAATAAAGAACAACCTTTTAATTTACGAGGACGTTTACAGGTGAGAAATTTTCGTGAATTTACATTTTAGTAGTATTTGTTATTATTATTATTATTATTATTATTATTATTCCCAGATCTGCAGTTGTTAACCATGGGATGTGGGACCAAGTTAGAGTGGACCATGGAAAGGAATTTTACTTATCCTTATTCATTCAAGAAATGATTGAAGGTTACCGAAACAGACCAGAGAGACAACCCTACATGCAAACACAATCAACTAAGGTACAGTATGAGCTCGATTTGCATAATATAGGTAAATTGTGAAAATACTTTTTTTTTTTTTTTTACCAATATTGAAGAAAATCACAGCTGCTGGTGCATACAACAAAGAGGCACTGTTGTGATTCTAAGTTTACATACTCCAGAATGATAATTTCTTAAAATATAAGAGGGATAATATATAGTACTACTTTGAAAAAGCAATGTTTACGTGTAGTCCACAAACCAAATTCACTGAATTTACCAGCTTAAATGTTTACATAGGCTTGATTCTTAATACAAAGCATTATTGCCTGGACAAAGGCTGTATAAATGTTTTGTGGTAGTCCCTTGTTTGTCCCAAGTTGTTAAAATAACCCCTGTTCTTCAGAACTGTTCTCCATGTCGTAGACCTTATACATATTGGTGATTGTGACAGATATTAAACTAATACAAAAGCTGATCATATGGTTCAAAAACATGTTTTCACATCAGCAGTTTAAAATAACTACTTAAATCAATGTTCTTCTGTTTCCACAAATCACAGAACCACACAGTTGAAAGGATGTGGCCAGAGATAAATAATAGGGTTAATTATCCACTAAAAACAGCACTTGTATGCTCTTGTCAACTACAGTCTCCGTCATAAATTGAGAAGCTTGTTGAGTGCTTAACCATTTCTGATCATTAGAAGTAGTATGAAGGAAGGAGAAAAAAAGCTGCATGTACCTAGGCCTCTTTCGTTTGCTCTCTTGTTGAAATCTTTGAAATTCCTCCTCTGAAACGGCAAGTATTTTGCAGCATTTTGCTTCCAGTATAATGACCCTGTAGGTAACATGAATAAACATCCAAGTGTAAAATAAATAAATTAAACCCATAAAACTGTATTAATGACTAAAGCATTCTGCATAAAAATATGGTAATAAAATACCTTTGGTTCCTTCAGACTCCACTATCTGATTACCCTGAGCATCTGTAAGGATCAGCGGCTCTTCACTGTTTAGGGCACTTTGAACTTTAGCCGTAATGCCAGGGACTGTTGCTTCAAACTCCATAAACCGGACAACTACGGTTCTGCTGGGCTTCAATTTTCCAGTCAAACATTCAGCAATGAAAATAGACCTTTCAATTGGAAAGTTAAGGTGCTATTAAACTTTTACAGCTGTATATATACACATACACACACACACACACACATATGTGTGTGTGTGAGTGCGTGTATACGTGTATATATATATATGAAGAGTCTGAAATTTTCGTCTCCACCAGCTGTGGGAAAAAGCAGTGTTGACTGCCCGGCAAACCCCGAAAGCCCGATCAGTTCTGGCCTGCTGCTGCTTGAGTGAGTTGTTTATAGCAATGTTCAGATTGTGACCAAACCAACTTAACCAAGGCCATTTTAATTGTCTGATGGCGGCAACAATATTGGCCCCATTGTCAGTAGTTATGCATGAGATTTTTCTTCTATTTTCCATTGGTGTGTGCCTCTTTCAGGTTGTTGGCTGTATGGCTTTCTGGCATGAAGCTTGTTTGTAGGCATTTCGATTCTAGTGTCCACTCTTTGCTGACATAATGTGCGGTCACTGACATGTAAGGTATCATGTTGCAGCTGGACCACATGTCAGTTGTCAGGGCCAAAGATTCCACATCATCTGATGTCGTTGTATAACTTTGGGACTGCGGTCTTCGAGAAGAATTTCGACCTGCCAGCTCATACTGCTTGTCAAATGTATTTGATTGTATTCATGAAATGTATTCAAATTGCAACATGGCCTCAAATGCTCTCTTCTCTACAGTATTAAAAGAAGCAGTTTCTTTTGCTAGTGTAACCCCCTCGGGTTTGCACCGCCACACCTCGTTCTGAGTGGGTCTCAAACCCAGGTCTCCGGCGCAGGAGGCAGGCGCTCTAACAAGGAGGCTAAAGGCCACAGCCTCTAGTGTCAGTCGGTAGAGTGCCTCATTTTGAGATCAGGGGAGTGAGGTTTACACACAACAGCTCTTACTGGCCTACGTCGGTTACACTAGGTAGCGAGTTACAGCATCAGTACACTGCTTCCATCTTTCGCTGTCACGCTTGTACTTTGTACTTTTGGCAAAAGCCTCAGATGTGGTTGGTTGGTCCCTAGTTGTTTTGCGAAGTTCAGTTGTGCATGATGACATTGGCAATGAACTGTATTCCGCGGGATGGTGCACACGCAAATGGTCATATAAACTTGTCATCTGTCCATCTTTTGCGTGGATTACAAGAGCACAAATCCTGCACACCACTTCAAACATGTCTCTCGGCTGTCCTCTTTCATTAGGTATCTATCTATCTTATTACCTACTTGTGTTATTCATGTCTTTCTCCAGGAGAATTGTTAAATAAATGATGTTGGATGGGAAAGTGACACGTGCCTAGGCCTCCAAAAAATGGAGCGTTGATTAATTTACCACAGAAAAACAAAAAAGGAAGTGAAATTGGTAGTGGTTTAATTTGATGCATTCCACTATTGGAGCAAGGCCTAGCATTTCTCCTGTTTTAATTTCATCTGCTTCGACATCTCCACCAAATTCATCTAGTGAGCTGGGGCCATCCTCTAACACACTGCAGCCCCAGAATCCCCAACACACTCACAGCCATCAACCTCAGCTTTTGTCAACCAGCCAGTGACAGCTACTGCTCCCTCGCCTGCCTCTGTGTCCGCCTCTTCTGACAACAGCCCCAGAACGCCCACACCAAACAGACGAAGGAGAGACCCTTTGCTGAATTTTATGCAGAGAGAAGCAGATAGACATGCAGAGAGGCTTCAGCATCTGCAGTCTCAGACTGACCGCCTCCTAGACATCCTAGAGTGGCTGGCTGACCGTTCTAAACATTAGTAATGTAATACAAAGAATACAAATTGTTGATGTTATGCAGTATATGCATTATATTTATGTTATGCCATGGTCTGTCTGAATACTGGATTCTGATTGGCTGGCAGGTGTTGAACTGCAGGTAGTTCCAGGTCAGTTTAATCACGTTCTATATTAATGCGCTTCCTATAAACATTGGTAACCATAGTAACATACAGTTACAGTTGAATAGTAATACAGACGAAAATAAGTCATTTTTATCGTTCCGGTCAAATATTGCAGCGCAAATATTGTTAACATCTTTAATATGTGAATGCTGGGAAATGACCATGGCATAAGCGGGATAATCAACGGCTAGCTGTGCATTAAACGATTTGAATGCACTCCGCTGCGCGTCGGGCGGCCCTTCGCCTCCACGTCGTGCATTCAAATCGAACTTAATGTAGTTCCTGCAATAATATCATAAAGAAATTCTTCTTTTTTCCCCCTTCCTAGTTTCTTTCTTGGCTTTTTACAGTAATTGCAGAAAAAAAAGAAAGTAAACAAGTTCATTATTTCTTTGCGACTATTTATCTACCAACTTTGCAATTTTTTTCTTGATTTAAAGGAAAATGGCATTTTTGCTTTTGGATGATCATTTCACTATTTACATTGCAAATATATAATTACTACTACACTTTTAAACATTTGATTATTTACATATGCAGCAAATAGTTTTCTTCAATTAACAAAAATGATAAAAGAAATAAAGTAGTTGTGGTCATGTAGCTGGATCTTGGGTGCAGAAATCTGGCGAGCGAGTGTGTTTCTCGGATCCCCGGGGCCCATTCGAGCGAGTGGTTCCACATCACTTTCTGCTGCCTCAGGTCCAGGATCTTCCAAGTCACCAACCCCAAGGCATATATTATGCAGTACTGTACAGCATGTGATGACGTCAGGGACAAAATGTGAGTCAACTTCAAGTGCGTTGAAGAAGATACTACACCACCTCGTCTTCATTATCCCAAATGCTCTAACAACACCCCTCTGTGTTCTCATTTTTAACCTCATTCACACTTTAATGGTCTTGTATAATTAATTGCTGTTTTGCTCATTAAGACAGAATTTCAATTTTGTTGAGCAGACCCCAAATGTAATCCAATCTCAACACAATTTGGTTAGTTTCCATTCTCATGAAGGGTAATTAACTGAGAGCAGATTTCAGAAGTCCACAGATAAGGGCCACCGTAGTGTGTATGTATTTCTGTATCCCTGTGATGGACCTCTCTCCAGAGTTACAGTGTTTCTAGTAAACTGGTCACTGCATCTTGTGTTTAGACACTGAACACATTCACTAATAAGGGTAGATGAGGAGTAACAGTTGAATATTTTTGTCAATTAAAGAAAATCAACATGTAAGAATTTAATCAGATAACTATTTTCCTTTCGTGAATTAAAATCACAATTGCTCATATAAAAGTGCATTACCACTGAAATCAATAAGATCAAAGATAGACCATATTCATTACAGAAGACAGCTTTGTTTGTTTTCTTGATGTGTCTGTAATTTTACTCCTGAGGGATATTATGAGGAGTAAAATTATGTGTGTAAATCATTTTATAATAAATGAAAACTTGTTTTTGAATCTGAGAGCTTAAAAGATATTTAGTCACATTTCAGTATAAATTCCATGCCATTTTTTATTAAATATTATTTAATTAAGGGAAATGTAAAACAGATTTCATTACTATTTATGAGAATTTTTGACCATTTTAATTTAAGTTTTCCACTTAGTGTCAAAATCAATTGTTTTAAACCCACCATCAATGTAATCCTTTACAGTCCTTTAATAAAATACACTTTAACAAAACAAAGTTTAAACTTTGTATTATGAAGATCAAGATACCTGACTTTGTTCATGATTGAGAATCTCACAAATGCTCTGTAGTTGTTGTCGTAATTGCGATCACTTCACACTTGATTACATTTAAATATGAGAAAAAAATCTGATATTGATAACTTTCTGAATCTGTGGTTTATCCTTTGATTCAATCCTTTATCTTATTGTTTTAATGTGTTTTCTGTATGTGAATTTATGTTTTGTGTGACCAGGACTTTTATTTTGGTGGGGCGGTGTGACGTCATAAGTCTGCGCCAAACTCCTGCATCTTTGTTTCTGCTGAAGAAAGGTTTGTTTTTAATCTTTTAAAGTGTTTACATCAATTCAACTTTTTTTTTATATGTAATGCTACAATCTATCTAATAACAGGAATGCACACAGTTTTTTATAGTAAAGCACATCCACACATGAGTACCAGAACAGATGCATCTCATTTAGCTCCCTGTATAGTGTAGCAGGGCATCATAAACACACTGTTTGATCTCTGAGAAATAAATCGATGTTTATATTGTGACATATCTGTCTATATAGTGTAGCAGGGCATCATAAACACACTGTTTGATCTCTGAGAAATAAATCAATGTTTATATTGTGACATATCTGTCTATATAGTGTAGCAGGGCATCATAAACACACTGTTTGATCTCTGAGAAATAAATCAATGTTTATATTGTGACATATCTGTCTATATAGTGAAGCAGTTCATCATAAACACACTGTATGGCAAGTAAGAGATTCATCCCATAATTGTTTGTCAAGAAAGTAGTCTGTGTATTATATGATAAGCTGTTTGCATCTGATTTAGACAGAAGAAAATTAGATTTTTGACTAGAATATTTTATTTTGACCTGGAACTTTGAGCTTTGTGCAAGTTGGTGCATAGTTTTGAAATTGTGTTTATAGAAAATGATTAATAACAAGAAAAGTTTGAAAGAAAAATATATGCTGGCTTGTCTTGTTTAAAAAAGATAAATAGTTTGGTCGGATAGGTCAGTATAGAGAGATGTTCTGGGTGTTTGCTAAAGCGTTGCTAGGAGATTCTGGGTGGTTGCTAGGCTCTTGCTGTGCTGTTGCTGGGGTGCTGCTAAAGAATCACACACCTCTGTTAACAGAAACACAAACATTGTTTGCAAAACTGATCCAGTCTCACTGCTTTGATATATTTCTTTCTAATGTTAAGAAATTCAAAAGCTTTGTTGCTCATAAACATGCACTAAAACATTATTTAAACCAACCAAGTAGCTATTTAATAATAATAAAACTGCTCATCTTCTTTAGTGATACAAGCTCAGACATTTAGCATCTGTTGATGTTTTTCATGGTTTTTTTTTAGTGTCTTGATCCCATGGAGATTTAAATGTTATTTATTTTCATTTATTCATTTTGTTATATATTTTAAAACAGTATAGATGATTACTTTGTGGTAATGCAATATTTGTGAACACAATGGTGTATATCAGGCCATAAATTCCCAAAACTACACTTGCTTTGGTGTTGCCACCTCGTAGACCTCATGCCACCCTGTCAATAATGTTCTAGATCTGCCCCTGTGTGTAATTCAGCTTCTACAAATCAACTGACAGTTTCCATGTAAGTCTAATCTATTAAACATAATCTACAAATCAACACAAGATAAATGTAAATTAGAAGTGCACATATATGAAATGTCTGTATGATCTTTCTTTTATTTCTTGCAGTGCTAGTTTTGAGTGTTTTTGTCTAATCAGGTCATTTAAGTCCTTTAAGGTGGGCCGCACACTAGACTATTTTAAGGCTGATTTTAAGCCTGATATGCATCCCCGAACGATCAGGGGATGTGGCCCGATTCGAGGCTTGTCGCAAACAATTTTTTGTCCAAAAAATCCACTATTGTGTGGTGTCATTACTAGGGATGGGTATCATTTACATTTTATCGATACTGATACTGTTATCGATACTATTTGGTGTAAAAAGATATGATGAGAAAAGTCGTTGAAAATTTGAAGTTATTTTATTACTGCTGAACTTTAGCAACTGTATTAAAGTTCTTCAGTCAGGAGCAGTGAGTTTCTCGAGATTCATAGATTTTTCTCTTTGTGTTTTATTTTATTAATATTAAAGGAATAGTTCACCCATAAATGAAAACTGTGTCATCATTTAGACAAGGCAAGGTTGTTTTAAACCTGAATGAGTTTCTTTCTTCTGTTAAACACAAAGGTTATGTTGAAGAATGTGGGAAACCAAACAGTTGCTGGTCCCCAGTGACTTCCATATTTTTTCCTATACTATCCAAGTCAGTGGGGACCAGCACATGTTTGGTTACCCACATTCTTCAAAATATCTTCTTTTGTGTTCAGCACAAAAATAAAAATTAATTCAGGTTTGGTACAACATGACAGTGATATAATTTTTGGGTGAACTCCCTTTAATTACAATCGCAGCATGTTGAGTTCTGTCCCTTTAAGACCTGCACGCATCTGTTTCTCTCTCAACTGTTTACATTCACTTTAGACATAACTAACTGTGTTTATATGTAAACCTTGTATGTTTTTGACAGTATTAGCACAATCAGATGATAACTAAGATAACTAAATAATCATGTGCTGTTTGACCGGTCTTTTAGTGTACACACGCTTCAGGTGTACATGCTCTGAATAAGCGGATGTCAGAACAGCACGCGAATGAAATGTTTAACCGGCAAGGCTGTAAAGCACATGCAAATAATGTACTTTTGTGATTGTGAATAAGTGCAGTGTCTCGTTAGTGTAACTCTACCGCTGAATTAATTAACAACGGCAGCTTCTAATTTGTCATTATCATTGAAGTATACGAAGATAAAACAACGCAAGTATCGATAACAGTATCGTTTGTGCTGAAGCTTATCGGTAGTCCGGTATTGACCCAATTACATACCGGTCCAAAAAATACCGGTCCTCGGTACCCATCCCTAGTCATTACGATTATTTATCTGCTCCCGATCGAGACGGAGCATCGCTGAACTCAAATCATAAATATCAAACGTTTGCCTCACTCCCAGCCTCACTCTGACTGACTCTCTTACTAGTGTGCTACTGAACTAGAGCTGATTGAGACGCACACAGAGATCTGTCTGTTAATTATTCTCATCTTAAACACACAGAAAAACTCCTGCTGAAGCGACTGAGATCCACGTGACACTGTTATAAAGATGGCGTTTATTAAAGTCGAGAGTGAAGACGTGAAGATTGAAGAAGATTTCAGAGTCAAACTTGAAGATGCTGAGCAACGAACAGAGATGTTGTTTATTAAAGAGAAGAGGGAAGAGGTGACGATTGAAGATTTTAGAGTCAAACATGAAGATACTGAGGAACAAACAGAGATGGTAATAATTAAAGAGGAGAGGGAAGATGTGAAGATTAAAGAAGCTTTCAGAGTCAAAAATGAAGATACGGAGGAACAAACAGGTTGGTTTCATACTAAGTCTTTCTTCGGTCATTCTGCATCATGAATCTCTTTATTTACGAGGGCTGGGAAAATAAATCAATGTATCGCGAATCGAGAAATGATTCAGCATCTATTCTGAGATTTTCCGAATACATCGCAATTCTTTCTTAAGTCGATTCTGAACTTAGTTTTGAACAGCAGATGGCGCAGCATGCTTTAGAAACAGTTGTACTCTGCTTGTTTCCAAATCCTTACACATACTTGAACCTTAAATAATCATTAATAAAATTCGAAAAGGTTGAAGCAAATTACAAGGGTGTTCACAGTGGGCTGTGTTTACATTAATCTCGCGTCATAAAAGCATTCTGAGCCGAGGTGAGATTACAGACTCAGCCGAACGCACATATCACCATTTGAGTGTGCGGATAAAAACTAGCGTAGAGCGCCATCTGCTGTTTAAATCTAAGCTCAGAATCCATTCCAGAGAGAATCGTCATGCATTTGGAAAATCTCAGAATTGATCCACGAATCGATTCTGCATCGATTTATCGTCCCAGCCCTATTATTTACTACACACAACACTTGACAAAATGAATGACATCACGAATTAAATTACGAAAAACAATAAATACATTGCCAAATCAAAACAACTGTGTAACGTTAAACCCAATATCTACTTCTAAAGTAAAAACAACTAAAAGCATTATTTTTCTCACTTAGTTATGCAAAAGTATCCAACAGTTGTTTATTTAGCAAAATGCAAACTATGAAATGTGATTAACTTTACATTTGTTGTCTATAATTGAATTTTTGTCGTCCTAAAATGCTAAAATTTGATCACATTGGGGTCTTGTAATCATTACTTTATTTCTGTCCATACGGACTAAAACACATTTACTTCCCAAAATAATAACTAAACAAAACAAGGTGTAAAATCACTTTCTCCTTTTGAGAAAGAAAAGTAATAAATGCTGTTTATAAAACGCATAGTTCCGGTCCTTGATTCTGATTGGTTGAGCTGCGTTCGAAGCTGTTGTAAATTACTCTGCAAACATACACCTCTTTGTTTATGCATCTGTGTGTTGCTCAGCAACCACTTTTTTGCAACCACAACCGTTTCTGAGGAACTACATTGTTTGGCAGAAGAATAATGTTTTTATTAACATCAATACATTATAATTTATTTGTTTTATTTGCTTTTGTGTTATTTTGTGAAATCTTGTTATGTATATGGAATAACCGTTTTATAAAATGTATAACAGCTAAGCGTTATAAATTCATACCTAACAATGCCCCTTAGCTGTTATAAGTTCACCACAGCTTCACTGGGCTTATTGCTTTATTTTATTTTTGTCACCTTTTTGTTTGACACATAAAAGCTTAACAATATTCCGATTCAGAAATTTTCTTCAAAAACTGTTCTGGAAAACTGAACGTAGTTCAGAGGACAGTATGTATTTGTCTAATATTGTTATAGGTGAGTGAAGGTTTGAGGTCTGTCTGTAATTTACCAGTAAATTTTACCCACGCACATGGCAACTGTTTTTATATGGCTAAAGAACATATTATTTCACTGTATTATGCCACTGTCTTCACAAAGAAATGTCTAGAGTCATGAAATGATTGTGTAGTCGTCAACTATATTTTTACCCTGTTGTTTTATGTTCAAGACTTTTTAATGCAGCCTACACTAATCCATAATGGTCAGTAAGCTAAAAAAAAAAGCCTGCACTGACAACGAAAATTAGAAGGGAGTAAATATTTGGGTGGTGTAATATTATAATACAATGTCATTAATCAGTATATTAGGATAACCCATGTTATTTAAATTACTGAAATAGCTTATAGACAATAATAATTCACCACGCTGCATAGGATGATGCTATGACAAATTCAAGCGCACAGCTTCACCTAGGCCCAATTATCAATTTGTTTAGTTATATCATTTATAATTTTAATAAGAGAACAACACCAATAAACTTCGGGTTATCAAAAAAAAAAAGGTTTTATTCATTACATTATAGATTATTATTTTTTTCTTCAGGAAACGGCCAGACTAGAATAAATAGCAACACAGTAGCGAACAATAAACGATATGGCAAGACAAAAATTAAATAATAAAACCAAAGTTTGACCAATTATGAGTAACATTAGGCTAAAACATCTAAATATGATGTCTGGATCACTGTCAGATGAGCTGTCAGATGCTGAGCCGACCCAGGACGCATAACTTACCATCAGACTCTCCATCACTCATAGTATTTAATGTTTCCTTCCATAAATCGCCTTCTTTTAGTCATTTTGACTTTATTTATTAAACTGATAACCGCTAAATCAGTGAGAGAAAGGTGTTGCCTAGAAATGTACAATGTTAAAACATAAGCGGCAAGAAAATGACCGCGCTAAAATACATGCATTATATAGCGGGTAAATTTGACCCGGGCTGCGTTTATAGGTATAAATGCTACGTTTTTTTTATCTGGTTTTATCTAAATAATTTTTTAACAACATTGGATTGTAAATTACATAATTTTAGTAAAAGTCAATGACTGGGAGACTTGAATGTTTTGTTGAAAAACTTTGAAGTTATCTACACAATCTGTGTATGATATAAATAAAACATGTCGTCAGATTATATTTGTAAGGATCATTATTGCTGCTTCCATAGACATCTACAAACTATAAATGTATGGTTTTGCTAGTACTTATGTGTATTTAACTGAAACCTAAAATAAGCATTATATGGTTGAAAACACTGAATATTTGTGATAATATGACAAGCGCTCAGCACGTCCTATGGTCCGATCTGGCTCCGCACCAGCCAACGCGCGAAAGCAGATTTGAATTCAGCAGTTGATGACGTGATGCACTGAACGTTCTAATTACACCGGTGTGATCGTACACGTTAAAGGGTTAATAATTTCATACATTTTCAAGTGTAGCTTGGTAGGCTGGTGGAAGTGGTTACACAAGGCAGAGCGGGGCTGGGATCCTTTCCGGCGCCACACGTGAACCTCAGCAGAGGGAAGGAACAGCCTTGTTCAGGAGGAGATGAGAGCAACTGTGGAGGAGATTAGATCCTGCAGGGAAGTGGGAATGAAACAACAAGGAGCCTGGACAAGATGGGAGAAAGCAATCGATAGGAAAGTTACCTGGATGGAGCTTTGGAAGGCAGAGCCACACCGTATTAAATTTCTCATCCTATCAGTGTACGATGTCCTGCCGAGTCCATCAAATCTTCACTCATGGGGAAAAGTATAGTCGCCAGCATGCCCATTGTGCTCCAAGCGAGGAGACCTGGAGCATATTTTCAGCTGCTGCCCAAAGGCACTTGGAGAAAGTCAGTACCGATGAAGGCAAGATCAAGTCCTGAAGACCATCGCTGAAGTTATCAGCACTGGAGTTGAAAGGGCAAAGCGGTCCCAACCCTCCAAGCAGAGAATTACATTCGTCAGAGCTGGAGAGCAGCCTACTTCAACGAAAAGGGAATCTGCAGGCATACTAACTGGCAATTGCTAGTGGACCTAGGAAAACAGCTGAAGTTCCTTAGCCACATTGTAGTTACCACTCTGTGAACAGACATCATCCTCGTTTAGGAATCCATAAAACAAGTTGTGCTGCTGGAACTGACCGTCTCTTGGGAAGATCGCTTGGAAGAAGCTTTTGAAAGGAAGCTATCCAAGTATGAAGGACTCGTCAGTGACTGCAAGCAGGCAGGATGGAGAGCGAGGTGTATCCCAGTTTAAGTTGGCTGTAGGGGATTTGCTAGGCCTGCACGATTAATCGTTTGTAAACCAAAATCGCGATTTGAAAGGGTGCGATTTTCAAATAGCAAAAGCTGCGATTATTTCGATGAAGGACTATCAAATATGGTAACAAGCATCTACGTAGTTTTTGACAGTTTGCTTCATGCGCATTTTACGTTTGATGCAGAGTTTAAATAATAGGGGGGCATTTTAACACTGAATGTGCTGATTGAATGTCAAATAACGCCATTTGGAAAAGATGAGCGCGAGCGGGAGCAGCGGTTCAACTTCCCAACAAAGTGTGTCTGCAGAAGAGCAAAGTCCTGCAGACGACTTGGTACCTAAACGAAAAAGCACTGCATATGTTTGGAATTATTTTGGATGTCGACGTTCTGATGTACTTGAAAGGCAAGTACTTTGTAAAACCTGCCGAACGTCTGTGTCGACCTCGCGAGGCAACACAACCAACCTGTATCAGCAACTGTAGAGGTATCACAGACATGGCCAAAAGGCCCACCGATGAACACACTTCGTCACAACCACCGCGACTGACATCCAAGTAAACTTCAATTGCTCAAGCGTTAGAAAGTGGCACACCCCATGTCAAATCTTCACGAAGGTACGGCGAAATAACAGACGTCATAGCAAGTTACCTGGCTAAAGATATGGTGCTGATTAACGCTGTCACAAAAAATGGTTCTAAAAATCTTATCCTAACGCTCGATAAAAGATATCGCATTCCTTCTCGTACGTTGTTTACTCAAGCCATCCGAAACCTGTGCAATACGTGCAGAAAGAAGGTTGAAGCTGAGCTAAAAGAGGTGAAATATTACACGATGACCAACGTGAATTACCGTAGACGCTCTTACCACGCTCATGTTTGATATATTTGCCTCCCGGCAATGAAAAAATAAGTTAAATAAATAAAAACAATAATACAATCAAGAGCCAGATCACGTAAACCATTCAGACTGGCTATTGTAATATCTGCGTCAGGTAAAATTACGCACGTTTATTTTACATTCATTTCTGCACTTAATTACATAATGTTTTAATTGCACCTTTATGAAAATTAAACACGGGTTTACTACAAATAAATAACTAAAAGTAAAACTAAAGCAACCACACATTAACATGGTTTTGCTATACTAGCCATATAGCTTCACCATGGTATTTGTAGTAAAACTGTTATACTAATGGTAATTAATCCGAATGACTACGCAATCCACGCATACAGAGCGGGTGACCTCTGAAACGCCCAGATGTACAAAACAGCCCCTCCCACCTCTGTAATAAACACAGAGATGTTAGTCCCGTCTGAATTGGTACATGAAAATCGCAAACGTCAGGTGATAAGAATCGAAACTCAAACGTAGTTTAGAAAACTAGTCCCGTCCGAATAGGGCTTATGCCTGGGGTTAACTGTTAACCCTGGGTATTCATTAACAGACGTTTCACACTGTACATTCCTAAACCCCGGTTAACGTTCTTATTTGCATATTTGCGGTGTCACTGTCTCAGATTGGAGGAACAGCAGGAAACCTGTTTACACGGCTTTTCCCACATCTTGCCAGTTATTAAAAACTTCGCCACTTATGTCTTTAGATCAGCGAAGATTGAGGAACAGCTGCTCGCCCTCAGCCCCCTATCTGTACGGTGGCAAGTCCCACGGGACTGCCATCCTCCAGCGTCGCCGGGGCTGGAGTATCCCTCACCTCCGCCTCCAGCCTCCGAGGCCCATTGACCCAGTGGCTCCTAGCTCCCTCACCTCCACGCGTCAATCCACCAGCTCCACCAGGCTCCCTCCGGCTCCGACTTGTTTGGGCGTCAACCCGCCATCGCCTCTGGACTCCTCTCCTCTGGCTGCGCACCTTCCAGTAGGGGGCGATATGTCACGCCCCTGGAATGATTTTGTCTCCCGTTCAGTATGTCATTTGATTCAGGTGTGTCTAGTCATTTAAGGTCTTGTCCATTCAGTTCGTGTTTGTCAGGTCTTAAACGTGTGTTCTGTGTCTCCTGCGATTCCTGTGTTCCAAGTGACTGGATAATTAAAGTCTGTTTATTGAATGAATTCCTATGCCTCCTCGCTCCGAGTTTGTTAAGTGTGACACATATAAATGTGAACTATTATTTTTAAAGTGAATTATTAATTATTTTCACCGAGTTATCGCGTTAGCCATATTCTGCTTAAGCGTCATAACATTGTGCGTCATACCAAAAGCCATGTTCATTTCCAACCATCACATAATTTTATATAAATTTTCCAGTATATTTGTTATTAAATAAACATACATTACATGCATACAAAGCACCTATTAAGTTATGTTGTATAGATAACTTAATAGGTGCTTGATTAGGAGGCCTTTTCTGTGTATCTGTGTTATATTTGTACAAATATTTTAGTTTTTTATTTATTTTTGTTTTGCTTGTATATTAATGTATTATGTAGATCAGCTATTTTTTACTTGTTTTATACCAGGTAAATGATTGCCTTGGAGTTTGTGTATGTTTGACACATTTCAGCGTTTGCGCTGCAATATCCTGTCATGTCAAACTTTAAATAAAACTAAATTAAACTAAACTACATTTAGTCAAATTTGCCCCCTCATTCAAGTCATCGGTTGACCAGCACACCATCAGTTCTCCATAAGAAACAGTTGGGTTCAGTCAGTGCTAGCTTCACGCATGCTCAATATTGAACGGGTCCGAAAGAAAAAGTTCTCCATTTAGTGTTCTGGTGATTCGAAAACTACTGCAACCGGTTCTTGAATCGAGATCCGCTGTAGCAGTATGTGCAAGTCAACTGAGCTGAGAACTGCTGCAACTTGAAACAGACAAAAGTTGAAGCATCTCTCCAGTATGTTTAATAGGTTTCTACTGATTAACAAATAAACATTTACTTTGCACCCATAAAACCTTGGCAAACATTTATGTCAAGATTTATATTAAATTATTTAGAAATTAAGTAAGCTGTTTTATTTTGTTACACTTTCTGATGTTCAACAAAACATTTAAGAAAATGCTTTTCATCCCTCTGAGAAAATTACAAGCATGCTCAGTATCATCAGCTCATCGGTTCTCAGTATTGAACGTGTCTGAAAGAAACAGTTCTCGCTTCAGTGAACTGGTGATTGGTATAGTTGTGATTTGAACGATTCAGTCCGATTTGGTGAACTGATTTGGTTCAAAAATTATTTGATCGTGAAACACACATCATTATTGTTGACTGCATTCTTCTTGTTAAACCCGGTAACTGCTGTGTATTTTTGATCTCCCACTCCCATCTGGAGCAAATGTAAAACCACCTGAAGAACACTTTTCCACTTTGAAACAGTCCATTTTAAATGAGCCTTGGCCCACAGGATACTATGGCGCTTCTGGACCATGTTCACATATGACTTCCTTTTTGCAT
The DNA here is from genome assembly GCF_012432095.1 of Onychostoma macrolepis. NCBI lineage: Eukaryota > Metazoa > Chordata > Actinopteri > Cypriniformes > Cyprinidae > Onychostoma > Onychostoma macrolepis. The sequence continues at coordinate 264,138 of NC_081158.1, read as the reverse complement.
GATAGAGCTTTTAGTTGGCATCTGCAGATGGCACGGCAGATTTTGTTTACCGACAGTGGTTTCTGGAAGTATTCCTGGGCCCATTTAGTAATGTCAATGACAGAATCATGCTGATGAGTGATGCAGTGTCGTCTGAGGGCCCGAAGACCACCGGCATCCAACAAAGCTCTTCGGTCTTGTCCCTTACGCACAGATTTCTCCAGTTTCCCTGAATCTTTTGATGATGTTATGCACTGTAGATGATGAGATTTGCAAAGCCTTTGCAATTTGAAGTTGAGGAACGTTGTTTTTAAAGTATTCCACAATCTTTTTACGCACTCTTTCACAGATTGTAGAGCCTCTGCCCATCTTTACTTCTGAGAGACTCTGCCTCTCTAAGACATCCCTTTTATAGCTAATCATGTTACAGACCTGATGTCAATTAACTTGATGAATGTTCTCGCAGTTGAATCTTTTCAAAATGTCTTGCTTTTTCAGCCCTTTGTTGCCCCCGTGTAAACTTTTTTTGAGACCTGTAGCAGGCATCAAATTTGAAATGAGCTCATTTAGTGGATGAAAGTGTAACATTTCTCCATTTAAACATGTTATGTTCTCTATGTTCTATTGTGATTAAAATAGTGGCTCATGTGATTTGAAAGTCTTTTAGTTTTCATTTTATTCAAATAAAAAAAAAAAAACGTTCCAACATTTCCGGAATTCGGGTTATAGAATCTAGTGGTTAAATTTCATGTTTTACTGTCTAAAAGCTTTCATGTCTTGGTGCTGTTAAACTGGTGTTAACTTGTTGTTATTTCCTTTCTCCTTAGACCCGATGCCGTTGAAAGAGGAGAGTCAAGAACTGAATGTAATGGAAGAGAAAAATCATTATGACAAACGTCATGATTTCACGACTGGGGAAAAATCTTTTACTTACTCGCCGACTCAAAAAACAGAAACAAGATACCTTGAATTCCAGATGAGAGTCCACACTGGAGAGAAGCCTTACACCTGCAAACTGTGTGGGAAGAGTTTCTCAAAAAAACTAAATCTTAACGTTCACATGAGAATTCACAATGGAAAGAAGCCATTCAAATGCTCTCAGTGTGGAAAAAGTTTTAAAGAGAAAAGGCACCTTAATTCCCACGTCACGACTCACACTGGAGAGAAGCCTTACACCTGCAAACTGTGTGGGAAGAGCTACACAAGAAAAGAAAATCTGAAATACCACATGAGTGTTCACACTGGAGAGAAGCCTTACACCTGCAAACTGTGTGGGAAGAGCTACAAAAGAAAAGAAAATCTTACATTTCACACAGGAATTCACACTGGAGAGAAGACATTCACATGCTCTCAATGTGGAAAAAGTTTTAAACACAAAAAGTACCTCAATGGCCACATGACAATTCACACGGGAGAGAAGCCGTTTATTTGTGATCAGTGTGAAAAGAGTTTCAGGTGTAAAGGACACCTTGATCTTCACATGAGGAGTCACTCAGGAGAGAACTGTTTTATATGTCAGCAGTGTGGAAAGAGTTTCTCACACAAAGGAAACTTTGAGAATCACATGAGAGTTCACACTGGAGAGAAGCCTTTCACCTGCCCTCAGTGTGGAAAGAGCTTCACAGCTAAAGGAAACCTTAAGATTCACATGAGAGTTCACACTGGAGAGAAGCCTTACAAGTGTCTCCAGTGTGACATGAGTTTCACATATCACACAGACCTGAAACGGCACTTGCAAACTCCTTCTGGAAAGAATTTCCAAACCTCATGTCACACTGAGGAAAATGTTAATTTCAACAGTTATCTGCACATTCCCTCTGAAGAAAGACAATTCAGTTGTGATCAATCTAATTAAAACATCACATTAACACATTCATATGAAAAATCATGTAAATGTGAGAAACTGATTGTGTTCTTTAAGTCTTATTCGGACAGGACTAGTTTTACATGGAGAGGTGCAATGAAGTAAGTATTACCAGTATTACATCATTACGTACAAGGTCAGTAAAGATCACGGTGACATTATCTAGAAAGATCTGGAAAAATTACCTTGGATAATGCTAATCCCATGCAAATAGACCAGCTGTAAATATGTACTGTAGTGGAAATTTTTTATATTTCAATATATTAGTAATCAATATTCAGTAATCTATAAGATTTAAGTAGTCAGTATGATTTATTCTATAGGGTGCATATATGTGTGTGTGATCAATGGGGAAAAACAGGTCTTCTTGTGTAACAGCCCTAGGGCCCACTTAGTAGCGTGAGATTTTGACATGGATGTATACCTGTCTGCCTGCTGGTAACAGATTTAGAAAATGGAAAAATGTTGAAATCCTTGGAAATTGGTAAAATGTAGCAGATACAGAATGGCATGATGAGGGCGACTCTCAAGGCAGCCTCCTGGTTGGTTGAGAAGTGAGGCCCAAGGGACTCTTATTATCTTCTTATCTCAAGAAATGTATTACAAGTACCTTTATAAGCTGCTGTGAGCTTTGTGTGTTATCTCTTTGCTCACAGACTTCTGTGTTTCTCAGCAGAGAATAAAAAGCAAGACAAAGACAAACTTTTGACTTGTGTTTCACTCTGTCTTCACAATTGTTTTATTTCTTAATTAACTTTGGCAGAGAACCTTATTAAGAAAACTGAATGATGCAGTAGCAAAATTAACAGTAATTTCAACAGTTACTAGTTGTATCACAATCTTAACCATATTTACTGCAATTATTAAATTTAATATTCTAAATCTAGTGTATCTTAAATCAGAACTGTTGCAACACAGTGCTTATTATTATACATATAAATGTATATAAACCTGCATATGATTATATATACAGTCATGGCCAAAAATATCGGCACCCTTGCAATTCTGTCAGAAAATGCAACACTTCTCAGAAAATTATTCCAATTGCAAATGTTTTGGTATTCACGTGCTTATTGTTTTTGTTTGCACAAAAGTTGACTCAACCTTTGTGTTGTGTGTCACACTGAGCATGGAGAAAAGAAAGAAGTGTAAAGAGTTGTCTGTGGATTTGAGAGAAAAAATTGTGGAAAAACATGGACAATCTCAAGGCTACAAGTCCATCTCCAGAGATCTTAATGTTCCTGTGTCCACTAGGGGTGAGCGATACTGCAAATGTTGGTATCGATCCGATACCGAGTAAATACAGGGCCATTATCACCGATACTGATTCCGATACCGATACAGCGTAGCAGGGAGGAGCAGCGATGTTTGCATACAAGATGTGAAAAGAGCGGAATATACACTCACAGACATGTCTACAGTTTGTTGAACGTATTAGAAAAAATAACCTAAAATACCGATCTTATCAGGCTAGTATCGATCCGATACCAATACCGACATTGGTATCGATATTAGGATCGATCGCCCACCCCTAGTGTCCACTGTGTGCAATATCATCAAGAGGTTTACAGCCCATGGCACTGTAGCTAACCTCCTGGACGTGGACGGATGAGCAAAATTAATGAAAAATTACAACCAAGGATTATTTGAATGGTGGATAAAGAACCCGATTAACTTCCAAACAAATTCAAGCTGATCTGCAGAAACAGTTGGGTTCAGTCAGTGCTAGCTTCACGCATGCTCAATATTGAACGGGTCCGAAGAAAAAGTTCTCCATTTAGTGTTCTGGTGATTCAAAACTACTGCAACCGGTTCTTGAATCGAGATCCGCTGTAGCAGTATGTGCAAGTCAACTGAGCTGAGAACTGCTGCAACTTGAAACAGACAAAAGTTGAAGCATCTCTCCAGTATGTTTAATAGGTTTCTACTGATTAACAAATAAACATTTACTTTGCACCCATAAAACCTTGGCAAACATTTATGTCAAGATTTATATTAAATTATTTAGAAATTAAGTAAGCTGTTTTATTTTGTTACACTTTCTGATGTTCAACAAAACATTTAAGAAAAATGCTTTTCATCCCTCTGAGAAAATTACAAGCATGCTCAGTATCATCAGCTCATCGGTTCTCAGTATTGAACGTGTCTGAAAGAAACAGTTCTCGCTTCAGTGAACTGGTGATTGGTATAGTTGTGATTTGAACGATTCAGTCCGATTTGGTGAACTGATTTGGTTCAAAAAATTATTTGATCGTGAAACACACATCATTATTGTTGACTGCATTCTTCTTGTTAAACCCCGGTAACTGCTGTGTATTTTTGATCTCCCACTCCCATCTGGAGCAAATGTAAAACCACCTGAAGAACACTTTTCCACTTTGAAACAGTCCATTTTAAATGAGCCTTGGCCCACAGGATACTATGGCGCTTCTGGACCATGTTCACATATGACTTCCTTTTTGCATGATAGAGCTTTTAGTTGGCATCTGCAGATGGCACGGCAGATTTTGTTTACCGACAGTGGTTTCTGGAAGTATTCCTGGGCCCATTTAGTAATGTCAATGACAGAATCATGCTGATGAGTGATGCAGTGTCGCCTGAGGGCCCAAGACCACCGGCATCCAACAAAGCTCTTGGTCTTGTCCCTTATGCACAGATTTCTCCAGTTTCTCTGAATCTTTTGATGATGTTATGCACTGTAGATGATGAGATTTGCAAAGCCTTTGCAATTTGAAGTTGAGGAACGTTGTTTTACAGAATTGCAAGGGTGCTGATATTTTTGGCCATGACTGTGTGTGTATATATATATATATATACACACACACACAAATATATATATATACACACACACACACACACAAATATATATATATATATATATATATATATATATATATATATATATATATATATATATATATATATATATATATATGTAGCGGGTGAAAAGAAAAAACAGCACACACGGCAACAGGTTAATTTTGTTTGTAAGTGGTTTTATCTGACTGCTGTTTTGTTAATTAAAAGCGTTTACAGCGGTCGGTGGGAACACCACTGAGCACAAATGATAATAATACGTAAGACAATAGTCAAAGGAAAAATAAGAAAATTACCCAACTTAGATTATTCTCTTCAAGTTACTCTATAAGAATTATACAGTGAAATTACACCGTAGATTCACAGAATAATAAAAAAAAAAAACACTTTGGTGTAAAGAAAACAACATTTTAGACAGTGAGTAATATCAGATAAACACTGGTTAAAAACCAGTATACACACTCCCTATTAAGTTTCTCTGGAGGGAGGACAACCAAAAAATTATCTTACACACTTGATCAGGCCGTATAGACAAAGTACAAAGAAACTTAAAGAACCATTTTTGTTTCCCCAAGATACTGAATCCTTATACAAACACAGTACGAAATAAGGTACTGACACAGTCAAGAATACGGTAGTGCTATGGTACAAAGAAGAGATAAATGAAACGCATTAATAAAGTCATCTTACGGTGCTCTCCCAATAACCACATTTTCACATAAGCACACGTTGTTAAGTATTAAAACACAAATTTAACAGGATCGATAGCATTTGTACATTTCCAGATGTTAACATGAATGTAACGAGAAATACTGAACTTACACTGGAAATTTCCACTATCACTCATCACGAGGTCCACGTGGAACCCACAAACTCCGATCTCATCTACGAAGATTTACACATCAAAAATTCACTCAGACAGGTCTCTGGTTCCCACAGATATCAAAGAGGTTTTTCAGTAATATTTACCCAGGAAGACAGCATTACTTCACAATAAATCTCCCCGATGCCACACGATTAACGTCGCATTTGGCTGCTTCATCGAATTATGGCAAAATGGCTGTTTTGGTCACGCACATTCATTCAGGAGATCTCATGAGTAGAGAAAGGGAATCTCTTAAAGGAGCCACGAACATTTTGCAACAATACAGAAACAGTGCCTTGTTCTACAACCTGGCCACATATATATATATATGTAGCGGGTGAAAAGAAAAAACAGCACACACGGCAACAGGTTAATTTTGTTTGTAAGTGGTTTTATCTGACTGCTGTTTTGTTAATTAAAAGCGTTTACAGCGGTCGGTGGGAACACCACTGAGCACAAATGATAATAATACGTAAGACAATAGTCAAAGGAAAAATAAGAAAATTACCCAACTTAGATTATTCTCTTCAAGTTACTCTATAAGAATTATACAGTGAAATTACACCGTAGATTCACAGAATAATAAAAAAAAAAACATTCCAACATTTCCGAATTCGGGTTATAGAATCTAGTGGTTAAATTTGATGTTTTACTGTCTAAAAGCTTTCATGTCTTGGTGCTGTTAAACTGGTGTTAACTTGTTGTTATTTCCTTTCACCTTAGACCCGATGCTGTTGAAAGAGGAGAGTCAAGAACTGAATGTAATGGAAGAGAAAATCATTATGACAAACGTCATGATTTCACGACTGGGGAAAAATCTTTTACTTACTCCGACTCAAAAAACAGAAACAAGATACCTTGAATTCCAGATGAGAGTCCACACTGGAGAGAAGCCTTACACCTGCAAACTGTGTGGGAAGAGTTTCTCAAAAACTAAATCTTAACGTTCACATGAGAATTCACAATGGAAAGAAGCCATTCAAATGCTCTCAGTGTGGAAAAAGTTTTAAAGAGAAAAGGCACCTTAATTCCCACGCCACGACTCACACTGGAGAGAAGCCTTACACCTGCAAACTGTGTGGGAAGAGCTACACAAGAAAAGAAAATCTGAAATACCACATGAGTGTTCACACTGGAGAGAAGCCTTACACCTGCAAACTGTGTGGGAAGAGCTACAAAAGAAAAGAAAATCTTACATTTCACACAGGAATTCACACTGGAGAGAAGACATTCACATGCTCTCAATGTGGAAAAGTTTTAAACACAAAAAGTACCTCAATGGCCACATGACAATTCACACGGGAGAGAAGCCGTTTATTTGTGATCAGTGTGAAAAGAGTTTCAGGTGTAAAGGACACCTTGATCTTCACATGAGGAGTCACTCAGGAGAGAACTGTTTTATATGTCAGCAGTGTGGAAAGAGTTTCTCACACAAAGGAAACTTTGAGAATCACATGAGAGTTCACACTGGAGAGAAGCCTTTCACCTGCCCTCAGTGTGGAAAGAGCTTCACAGCTAAAGGAAACCTTAAGATTCACATGAGAGTTCACACTGGAGAGAAGCCTTACAAGTGTCTCCAGTGTGACATGAGTTTCACATATCACACAGACCTGAAACGGCACTTGCAAACTCCTTCTGGAAAGAATTTCCAAACCTCATGTCACACTGAGGAAAATGTTAATTTCAACAGTTATCTGCACATTCCCTCTGAAGAAAGACAATTCAGTTGTGATCAATCTAATTAAAACATCACATTAACACATTCATATGAAAAATCATGTAAATGTGAGAAACTGATTGTGTTCTTTAAGTCTTATTCGGACAGTACTAGTTTTACATGGAGAGGTGCAATGAAGTAAGTATTACCAGTATTACATCATTACGTACAAGGTCAGTAAAGATCACGGTGACATTATCTAGAAAGATCCGGAAAAATTACTTTGGGTTATGCTAATCCCATGCAAATAGTGTAATCCCAGCTGTAAATATGTACTGTAGTGGAATTTTTTTATATTTCAATATATTAGTAATCAATATTCAGTAATCTATAAGATTTAAGTAGTCAGTATGATTTATTCTATAGGGTGAGTATATGTGTGTGATCAATGGGGAAAAACGGGTCTTCTTGTGTAACAGCCCTAGGGCCCACTTAGTAGCGTGAGATTCTGACATGGATGTATACCTGTCTGCCTGCTGGTAACAGATTTAGAAAATGGAAAAATGTTGAAATCCTTGGAAATTGGTAATATGTAGCAGATACAGAATGGCATGATGAGGGCGACTCTCAAGGCAGCCTCCTGGTTGGTTGAGAAGTGAGGCCCAAGGGACTCTTATTATCTTCTTATCTTCTTATCTCAAGAAATGTATTACAAGTACCTTTATAAGCTGCTGTGAGCTTTGTGTGTTATCTCTTTGCTCACAGACTTCTGTGTTTCTCAGCAGAGAATAAAAAGCAAGACAAAGACAAACTTTTGACTTGTGTTTCACTCTGTCTTCACAATTGTTTTATTTCTTAATTAACTTCGGCAGAGAACCTTATTAAGAAAACTGAATGATGCAGTAGCAAAATTAACAGTAATTTCAACAGTTACTAGTTGTATCACAATCTTAACCATATTTACTGCAATTATTAAATTTAATTATTTATTGAAAAAAAACCTAAATGTAATATTCTAAATCTAGTGAATCTTAAATCAGAACTGTTGCAACATAGTGCTTATTATTATGCATATAAATGTATATAAACCTGCATATGATTATATATACAATCATGGCCAAAAATATCGGCACCCTTGCAATTCTGTCAGAAAATGCAACACTTCTCTCAGAAAATTATTCCAATTGCAAATGTTTTGGTATTCACATGCTTATTGTTTTTGTTTGCACAAAAGTTGACTCAACCTTTGTGTTGTGTGTCACACTGAGCATGGAGAAAAGAAAGAAGTGTAAAGAGTTGTCTGTGGATTTGAGAGAAAAAATTGTGGAAAAACATGGACAATCTCAAGGCTACAAGTCCATCTCCAGAGATCTTAATGTTCCTGTGTCCACTAGGGGTGAGCGATACTGCAAATGTTGGTATCGATCCGATACCGAGTAAATACAGGGCCATTATCACCGATACTGATTCCGATACCGATACAGCGTAGCAGGGGAGGAGCAGCGATGTTTGCATACAAGATGTGAAAAGAGCGGAATATACACTCACAGACATGTCTACAGTTTGTTGAACGTATTAGAAAAAAATAACCTAAAATACCGATCTTATCAGGCTAGTATCGATCCGATACCAATACCGACATTGGTATCGATATTAGGATCGATACGCCCACCCCTAGTGTCCACTGTGTGCAATATCATCAAGAGGTTTACAGCCCATGGCACTGTAGCTAACCTCCCTGGACGTGGACGGATGAGCAAAATTAATGAAAAATTACAACCAAGGATTATTTGAATGGTGGATAAAGAACCCCGATTAACTTCCAAACAAATTCAAGCTGATCTGCAGACACAGGGTACAACAGTGTCAGCTCGCACTATCCCTCGCCATCTGAATGGTAGGAGTGGTACGCTATGGTAGGAGACCCAGGAGGACACCACTGCTGACACAAAGGCAGAAAAAAGCAAGACTGGAGTTTGCCAAAACTTCTGTGACAAAACCACAATCCTTCTAGGAGAATGTACTGTGGACAGATGAGACAAAAGTAGAGCTTATTGGTAAAAGACTATTATTAAGTTGCCAATAATTTTGTGCAGTGCATTTTTTGAGTTATGTGTGGAATTGTATCAGATTTGACTTTTCTTCTCTGTTTTTTTGTGTTGTTCCAGTGCAAAAAAATAAATAAATAAACACGTGCAACTGCAACAATTTTCTGAGAAGGTTTGCATTTTCTGACAGAATTGCAAGGGTGCTGATATTTTTGGCCATGACTGTGTGTGTATATATATATATATATATATGTAGCGGGTGAAAAGAAAAAAACAGCACACACGGCAACAGGTTAATTTTGTTTGTAAGTGGTTTTATCTGACTGCTGTTTTGTTAATTAAAAGCGTTTACAGCGGTCGGTGGGAACACCACTGAGCACAAATGATAATAATACGTAAGACAATAGTCAAAGGAAAAATAAGAAAATTACCCAACTTAGATTATTCTCTTCAAGTTACTCTATAAGAATTATACAGTGAAATTACACCGTAGATTCACAGAATAATAAAAAAAACACTTTGGTGTAAAGAAAACAACATTTTAGACAGTGAGTAATATCAGATAAACACTGGTTAAAAC